>NC_134483.1:155562342-155722342 GCF_040206685.1 Ascaphus truei | reverse complement strand
AGGGTATGTAGGTGTCCCGAGTGGTAGGTGAGGGTGGGTTAACCCCTTAATGACTGTAGCAGTTAATAACCGCTATGGTGATTAAGGGGTTAGGAGACATTACATTGGATGTTTTCATTCTTGTGTCTGTTTTGCAGCAGGGGAGGGGGCATGGGCAGGATGAAGATGAGAATGGCCTTCATCGTGGCAGCCGGAAATGGGTGAGTGCTATATGTATTTAATGTATTGATTGTTGTTTATGTATTTTAAATACACAGGTGTACGTTGTTTATTGCAATGTTTATTGGGGGCAAATGTCCCCAATAAACATGCTATTCTGCCTTAACCCCTTCATTGCCTTAGCGGCTATACGCTATGGTAATGAAGCAGCATTTCTGTATTTTAATAATATTGTGCGGAAGCAGGGGGTCCCCTGAGCTGAACCGCATTGATTTATGGCTCAGAGACCCCCTGCTTCCCGAGTTACAGGCCCCGGTTTGGGGCATCGGTTACAGTGTCGCCGCCATATTTATAGCGGACACGGCGCGAATGGGACTCTATAAAGATGGCGGCGACACTGCCACCCGAATACACATACCGGGGCCTGTAACTCGGGAAGCAGGGGTCCCTGGTCCACAAAGCAATGCGGTTCAGCTCAGGGGACCCCCTGCTCACAGTATACTATTATTAAAAATACATTCATGCTGATTCTTTACCATAGCACATAGCCGCAAAGGTAAGGAACGAGTGTTTATTGATATGTGTGTTTTACTCATAGTGTAGATGTGCAGAGGGTCTCCGGAGCTGAACCTCTTTGGTTTTAGGTCTGGGGACCCTCTGCTTCCTGAGATACAGGCCCCTTTAGGGGGTACCGGTATCCCTCTGCTTTGTTTACATTCCGTGGTCACGTGATCGGGACCTTTAAATGCAGAGGGATACCGGCACCTCATAAAGGGGCCTGTATCTCGGGAAGCAGTGGGTCCCCGGACCTGAAACCAATGCGGTTCAGCTCCGGAGACCCCCTGCACATGTACACTAGGAGTCAAAGTTGTTTATAAATAATTTATATTTTGCCGATGTTTGCGCTGAGAGAGCGGCTGTTCTCTCTCTGCTGCAAACACCTATCGGCAGAAAGGGCCTATCGGCAGGTTATCGGGAGCCAGGCTGTTTCGGCACAGGCTCATCGGCAGTTTTGCTTTCGCAGTGATTCGGCAGGGATCGGCATGGATTCGGCCCATACTGAATACGGCGAGGGCAAATTGCCAAAATAAGGCCAATCGGCAACCCTTGGCGATTGCACTTTTTCGGCACTTACTGCATAGAGCCCTAAGACTCAGACAAACTTAATAGAATCCCACCTCCATATGTGGTAAAATGTATTTACCTATTTCTCTTACAGACAAGTACACAATAAAACCCAAAAGGGGACAAAAAAATACTTTCAACATACAGAGTAACTATGGACAGTTATTTACAGTATTAAAGTGCAAAACAGAGCACTAATGCAGGGAAACTCCTATTGGAACTTTAGTGCGATAGTGGCCTGAATGTCTGCTCTTGTCTTGGGTAACATTACGTTATGAGCAATAATTAAACAGAGTTTGTGAATTTGGGACAATGACTTGCGTAACCTTCTCTCATATTAAACCTTGATATTGTCCACCATTTCATCTATTTAATGATGTGGTTCGTTATAGTATCTTCCTTGATATTCGTGTCTATATTCCCTGTCAGAACTAGAATGAGATGATTGGTGTGCTGAGTGTGGATTAAAATCAAAGCTATCCTTTTTGTATGTAGGTTTATATGTATTGCCCAGTTGGTGTTCTTCATTGTCTTGGTTTTTATTGCTTGTTCTTGACCAGTTCCTGATTTTATTGTTGTCATAATCATATCTGTCTCGATTAAATTTGTTTTTTTAGTATCAACTATTATATATATATATTTTTTATATGTAACAGTGTTTCCCCCACCCTATGGGAGATTCCCCTGTTACCAGGTGTATGGTGCATGCTACCTGTAGGCTCACAAGAGGCTGAGGTATCCGCCAATGTTTGTGGGGACTGCAGAACAGGCTTCTGGAGTACATACACGACATTTACTCCATGATACCGAGCGCCTCTATCTGCTGTAGGCTCCAGATGTATGAAGGGAATCTCCCACAGTAGAACAGACTCCTCTCCCCCAGGAAAGATTACACACCAGGCAGGAGGTATATATAACAGGAACGGTTTTAATCTCTTCTGCTCCCAGTGCAGTCACTTGGCAATTCTGCCCAATGCATTCACAGCTCTGGTCTGAAACGTCAGATGGTCCCTGGACCTTCACTACGGTCAAGGGTCCCCGCTGCAGTCCTAGCTCTTTTCTGATCCACAAGCAGGACCAGGGGTATAGGTCATCACTCCCCCGAAGGGAAGTTAACCTGGGCCTGCCAGTTTACAGCAGCCTGGGTGTTATACCTTGTCTCTTTCAATGGTAGAGACCAACTAACAATTTGGAGATGCAACCCCCTTGAGTACAGTAGGGGGATAGCAACAGGTCTGAACCCAGGTTTGGGCAACCTCAGACCTAATCCCACCTCTTCCCCTGCCACTGAAGGGTACTTGCTGTTACAATGGATAAAGCAAGAGAGATGCATCTTGGAATGCATCTTGGAATGTATCTGTAACTGAAGCCTATCCCTCCCCCCTGTGCAGTATGCAATTTATGACTCGCATAAATAAAACCATTTCTTTATCCACAGAACGGTATTGCCTATTCTTTTTTGTTAAAACGCGGTGCTCAACGGCCACCCGTTATAACCAGGATCGTGAAAAAAATGGCCTCTGCGATCAAGGGTTCCATGACTTACCGGCATCTGCAGCTCACTGCTTTCCTGCTTGTCGCTTCCAGAGAGGGAGTGGGAAGGAGGGAGGAGCCAACAGCAACAGTACAATTCCCAGAGGTAGGAGTTATTTGTGTGTCTGAGGGAGGGAGGCGCTGGCAGCAGCATCCAGGTAGAAGGGGGAAGGGGTAATGATTTGGTATGCTTAGCTGTGTTATGACTGCAGAGTGTACGGCAGAGGCAGTGTGCAGGCTGATGGCATCAATCTGACGGGGTTATGTGTGAAGTTTGTACTGCTGGTGAATGCGCATTCTATCCCCATGACTACCAAGATGCTATGGAGTAATCAGTAGCCTGGTGCTACTATCAATCACTGTAACATCTATCAGCCTTGTACCAGTGGGGGCTCAGAACTTTGTTAATTGGCTGGAATTTCTTTGTCGCGAGCTAACAACATCACTGACAATGTATAAAAATCTCATCTGTTCACAAGTTTACTAACCACGCCCTCCAGAGAGGTGTGTGTGTGTGTGTGTGTGTGTGTGTGTGTGTGTGTGTGTGTGTGTGTGTGTGTGTGTGTGTGTGTGTGTGTGTGTGTGTGTGTGTGTGTGTGTGTGTGTGTGTGTGTGTGTGTGTGTGTGTGTGTGTGTATCACACTTATTAAGGTTATGGTGGGTAAAAAAGTGACTAAAACCCTCCAAAGTAAATCATAAAGCAACTGTTAATATTCCTGTATATTCATTTGCATGTCTTAGACAGGTCTGCAACCCTGTCTTTCACCATTATCACCCAGCACACAGCACTTCCACTGGGTGATAATGGTGAAAGACAGGGTTGCAGACCTGTCTAAGACATGCACATGAATATACAGAATATTTACAGTTGCTTTATGCTTTACTGTGGAGGGTTTTAGTCACTTTTTTTACCCACCATAACCTTAATAAGTGTGGTGATTACTGACTCATCTCATTTGAACAAATGGCAACAGCCAACCTCACACTGATGATACCCATCAAGGTTGAAACATGTCTGTGAGTGGGTTTACTGGCTTTGCATCTCCCAAGCCCTTGCTTAAAAGCTGTGTTTAAAGCAGCATGCATTGGCTAAGGGTTGCTCATGTAATGTGAGCATGAGATAAAAGGTGGAACTGTGTGCTCATTTGCATGTAATTTTCCAGAATCCCTTGCTGCAGTGGAAGTGCTGTGTGCTGGGTGATAATGGTGAAAGACAGGGTTGCAGACCTGTCTAAGACATGCAAATGAATATACAGGAATATTTACAGTTGATATATATATATATATATAAAACATAATACTGAGTTAAGTTATGGTGAGTAAAAAAAGTGACAAAAACCCTCCACAGGAAAGCAAATATGCAAATTATATATATATATATATACATATATATATATATATATATATATATATATATATATATATATATATATATATATATATATATAGAGTCCTTTTTTCATAATTATTTTATCTGAACTAAGACTACCAAAAAGCAGTACTGAGCTAAACTTAGCACCATGATCTAACTGGTAACACTGATTAAATCATGCTAGCCACCAACAAATGAGAATGCACATTTAAGTTTGATTGTATATGGAAGAGCAGTTTGTCCTCCATTGGGGCCTCTCTGTGGTAAGTCAGAAGCAATTCTCTTACACTTAAACCCTTACACTTTCCTTTTAAAGAAAATGTTAAAGAAGGTAACATTTGTGTAGTTACTTCAAAGTGAGATCTGGATTTAAAAATTGCATGGTACACATCCTGGCCATCTTACGCAAATGTACCCTGACTATGCAAAAGAGAGATCATTGTTTACAATTCATTTTGAATTTTTTTCTGTATGTTACGAAATTATTTGAAGACTCAATAGGGAGTTTGTTTTGTGCAATTTAATTCTCTAACCAATTGGTCTTTTTGCTGATGTGGTTGAAGGCTTGTGACAAAATCTACTTACCCCTAACCCTCCTTTTGTCACAGTTTGTGCAGGGAGTTACGGCTTTATTGACTACAGGAGCAAATGTCTAAAATATCAACATACATTTGCCAAATTTGACAATCCGCACTGTAAAAATCAAATTCATAGGCCTATTAAATACAGTAACATGCAGTACCACAAAAGTGGTGATACTGCACAGAAATTCCAATTCTAGTCAATGGTACTTTCTGTGCTCTAGCACCAAATCAGCGATATCACACTTTAATAAATAAGCCCTACAGTTACTAAAAGAGTGCCTTTGTTAAATTTTGGACATGTATTATGTTTTTTAGCCTCCAGTTGTGTTCTAAAAAGGGATGTCACTTACGGTTTAATATACCACCAAACTCAAAAACATTTTCGCTATACAATCTATATGAAAAGGGTCAATACAGAAGTTCAAGATTTCAAATTCACATTGCACCTCAACAAATCACACTTGTTATTAGTGTGCTTAGAGTTTACCTGTAGCCTGAAATGGAAATGTGCAAAAGAAAACGTGTCTGATCACCTTTCACGTTACTGAGGTGTAAATTACTCAACCTCACATCTCCGGCAACTGGGAATTTAGGACTTTGATTTATTTCTGTAGACTTCCCTGTAATAAAATACCTTCGCACTGTGAAAAATCATTGATGAGAACAATTCACATATAAAATATAGTAGGCAGGTCTTGCCTACTCTTAACCCTTTGATTTCAGGAATGCCCACAACAATAGTGTGCTGCACACATTTCAGTGCAAGGGCCATGTGTTCACACAGCCCCAATCCTTTTCTTATATGGGGAATGGAAGATGATGTACTCATCATCCATTACGATGATGAGTACAGCGCCTCAAGAGAAAAAAGCCATGATCTTGGGGAAACATTCTAGGGCAAACTACAGTAAGTAAAGCATCGATGTCATGGGGCATTCATATAGTTAATTTAACTCATAATATCAGAGTAGTTCAAAGTTCTAGTAGCCACATTGGTCCTGGAGATGTGCGTTTACTGTAGGTAGGTAGAAGAAGAAACCTATGAGGCTTTTGAAAGCTTTACACACTTCAATCTCATGTACTGCATTAAGAATCCCAATGATGGTTCCTTAAAGGTTATCACAACCTACAATGAATTTACATGTTAGCAGCATTCATTTATTTGTCGCCATTTAGTTATGATTGCTATTTGTATAAATAAAATTATTGAGACTACAGAAGACGGTAGACAGAAATGGAGCATGGTGACAGATTAAAGATACAGTAATCTGATTTACTGTGCATGGCAACCCTTTAAAAGCAATCTGCAAGGTAAATTACATATCTTTAACAATGCTTTCGGATGGCACTATATACTCAATTGAACCATATTTTAAATGGGAAATAGTTAGCCATTTAAAAAAATAAAATTTAATTTTGAAAATCACATTACAAACACTTTTTTTACCACTTTTTTTGACAATTTTACGGGTTAAGAAGCATTCCAAAGTATGAGAATATTAAAGAATTGCAATAAGTAATACACATAAATCAAAATACTCCAGTCATATGTAGCCAGGTCTCCTCTGGGTCCCCCTTACCTCCGATGCGGCTGCAGTGAAGGGGGAAGGATGCTGCGGGAGCGTTGCGGCAGGCGCGCTGGCGATCCAATCATCAGAGCTCCGCGGCGGGACGCCGGTAAGGGTGCCGCCATCTTGGATGCTAGTGCGTATGCGCAAGACCGGGTAAGGCGCAGAAAGCTATAGTAGCAGCGGCCATCTTCTGTTATTCTGCGCAGGGGAACTACAGTTCCCAGCAGCCACTGGGGCCAATAAGGCATGTGCTGCACAGGAGCCAACAGGGCGACTAGATTCACGGCAGAAGGAGAGTTAGGCTTCGCACGAAGCTGAGACCACGGGAGTCAGGAGCTGGACAGAGAAGGGTGGGGTATTGTCTCAGATGCCAGTGGCCCTGAGACTAGGCCTAGAGTTCCCCTTCAGGTCCCAGCTAGGCCCCGACTCACTATCAGCTTGTGGGTGCGTTAGAAAAAGGCCCCTCAGATAGGGACACTTCCCCAGTACCCCATTAGTGTCAGGGACACAGCAAAGACGCCTTGCAGTGACATGCGGCCCGTGGTCTGAGACCAGATCACCACCGCAAGTGAGAGACTCTTAAAGGTGAGACACTCCAAATGGAGATCACCCCACGCAGAGGCGGATGTCTTGGTTGGCTTAGATGGATCCTGTCATCAGTCGGTGGTACCCAGGTGCTGGAGCGCCCGCCAGTTATACTGTACATCTCTACAAGTGCACGAACAGCCACACATACATTCTGTGGGTAGTGCTACCACACACTTTGGGGCGTTATTGGCTCTGTGGACACCGGTAGTTAGGTTCCCAGGGCACCTCAGTACTTTGGGGGAACCTCACCAGGGTGTGGACAAGGTGCGGGTGGTTGGACAGTGGGGCACTGGGTGGGTACGGCCGTGTGTGGCCTGTACAGTACTGTGTTGTATTCACTAAGTTGCATGTTTAGTAAAAACTCTTTTACCATACCTGTGTGTGTATTTACTATTGTATTGTCTTGGGAGGGTCTATCCTATTGTATTGGGATCCTTCTCAGGTGGAGGCGTTGTCACAGATAGAATTAGGTACACCCCAGGCTCCATTCAGCGGAGGATCAGGCCTTCTGTGAGCCACGCAGGTAAAGCACCACACATAGTTTTCCTAGACAAGGGGGAAGGGGGCTGCACATAGATAATGATACCATCAATTATTCTTATTTCAGTAACATGAATTGTGTATTGAATAAAACAAAATGGGGTGTGCATTAAAACATTTTGATAAACTATTTGCAGCCTTTTGTTGTATGTATTCTGAGACCCTTGAAATTCCCCTATGCACACACAAGGGAGAGTTCATTAAAGCTTAAAAGAGCAATTAATAGCAATTACTGCAATTTTTGAGCTGGTAAGCTACCAACTAATTCATTATTAATTATTGACTTGGTTACTGACAAATTGTTACTTTTTTTTCTGACTGAAATGCAATTCTGGCTTATTAACATTTACATTTACAAACAATGACAAGTAGAACCTTACTATAATTGATTAATTGATTATATGATTATTACAACTTTCTTCTCACTGGTGGCTATCTGTCTTCTCTCATCACAAATATAGGGATATGTGAGATGAAGGAGAGCGGGTGGTCCCCCTCTTACCTTCCTGGCATGGGCCTCATGGTCAGACAACTTGCGCTTAAGATTGCGCTTGCTGTTGGGCCAGCACTTTTTCAGCATGTTCACTGTGTATTCCCCAGGGAAATGATGCGGGTGAGGATCCTGCCTCAAATCCTCTATTTCTCCGAGGTGCTGTTGCATGAGCCCAAAGCCCCAATTATTTGAAGTGGTTTTCCAGTGCTCCATTGATCAGAATCTCAAGTTCCTCCTCAGTGAACGAGACTTCTGATCCGAACAACATCAGAAACTGGAGCACCGGTTCTAGCAGCAGTGGTGGATGCATGCTCAGTCATGTCAACAGTTCAAGTGTCTAGCTGATATGGCTGAGTAATTCAGTAGATAATTTGTATTTATTTGAAATGGCAATGTGTTTATGGGCATTACTCTATGTTAGGTAACACATGTGTAATGCGAGTGGAACGCATATGTGTTAATTGGAACATACGTTAAACCCAATGCGCACGTGCAGTGTATAGATAAACACGTGTCAGCACAACGATAATCCCAGTTCATACAGGTAATGTAATGATGCTAGTTTATTGAACAGCCATTATTTTTGCCTATTATTAGCTTTGAGGATACCCGTTAAATTGAGAAAAATTAACAGATGTTACCTAACTACAGTAGGCAACGTCAAGAGAGTAGTCAACATTCAACAGAGCTTTGAATATCTAGCCCTTAGTGTGGTCACACTGAATACACCATAAAAATCAAGAGCAAAAAGTAGTGAACTAAAAAATACCCGACAAAGAACAAAGGTGGCCCAAAACTCAAGACCTACCTCTGAAATATGTTACCCTAGGATCTTCCTCCAGGTATTTTTTTGTTTACTACATTTTAATCTTGATTTGTATGTCTGCCCTCTCTCCCCAATTTGATGTATTTACAATGCGTCCACAAAACACATAAACACCACTGCACCTACTATGCCAATTCTGTGCAAACCCATCTTCATTCCCTATTAATAAAATATATAGTATGAATTTTTACTCTTAAATCTCTCAGCTCCCTCATATCTTGTTTTCAAATACTTACAGTTCTTGTCTTCAAACTTGCAGGTCTTCAAGTAGCTCCTCATTTCACTGATCTAATTTTTAAGTACTGTATATACCGGCTCAACCTCTATGTTTTGTTCAACATCTTTGCCTCTCAATAACTTTTCAGATGACTGCATGCAAGACATTACTCAAAACATGGAAGTGTTCCACCTTCAATACATAGTTTTAGTTCAGCACCGAAATCACATTTCTTTAAAAAAAAAACCTCCCACTTCACATTTTTCCTCATTTTCCCAAATAGTTTGTTTAACATAATTACCTGATTCTTCCCCATAATACCTAACTACTGTGCTCTTAACTATGTCCATCCACCAACTCTTCTATTCCAATAAACAAACTTGACCAGAGAATCATTTCAGCAGCAAAGCAATTATGGTTTTTGGTAGGTCAGGATATACAGTACAACATGAGAGTATTTTTGCATGGTTTATTTGGATGTTATGTGTGTCAGTTAGAGTATTTTGTAATTATCACTAACAAGCTATTGGAGTAAATGAGTGTGATGGTGAAGGGCTTAACCAGGCTCACTAATAAAGGTTCAGCCCACTTGGTTACCCCTGATCCGTGTGCTGAGGTCCTAGAGTGTCAGCTCTTGGACCCAGATGTCCTAAATGCATTACTGTGACTGTGTGTAAATTATGCAACATTAAAGATTTATTCGTGTTTTGCCTTTCCTGGGGTGCTGGGACCGGGAAACTTCTAGGCTGTAATTTTCAGGGTGGGTTTGCCTGAGAAATTCTTTACAGAATGTGTCTATGTATCGGGGTTCCAGAGTTATGGGATACCCCAGGTGAGATCCGGGAATTGAGTGAGATTCTCGGATGCAGCCAAGCACATTGCTCCAGGCAAACTCTGACACTGAAAACATTATTACGGCTCACCACCAGGATTCCTGCTGCAGCATCTTCCAGACAAGGTAAATGGGCATGAAGGGGTTAATGTATACCTGCAATCATACAGGACACCTGTAAGCTCATATTGAATCCCAAAATAACCACAACATATATATAAGCATATAGGTGTCACAGAGGAGTGCTACTCAGCATGGCGATATATATTTAAAACCTCTGGTTTTATCTCTGGTTTTAAATATATATCGCCATGCTCAGTAGCACTCCTCTGTGACATCTATATGCTTATATATATATGTTGTGGTTATTTTGGGAGTTCGATATGAGCTTACAGGTGTCCTGTATGTTTTAAAAATCTTGTTCAGCTGGTCTTAGCTGATTGGAAGGTGGCTCTTCCTATCTTGTTGAAGCTCACCCTCTCCCACATTTAAATGGTTAAAAGCTCACTCCATAGCATCTCCCACTCTCAGGGGAACTTGCTTGCTTGCAGTATGATTGTGACAAATCTAATACAGAGTGCTTTTCCTGGTTATGTACAGGTTAATAAAAGCTTCAATCAGACTTAGAACTATGCAACTAATTTTGACAGATTTATTATAAATCATTCTTCCTGGTAATGCACAGGTTATTAAGAATTTATATTAGTGTTAGGGACCCTTGAGATGTGGTCTGCCGTGTAGTGGCTCAGGGGCTTACAACACTTTGGCCAAAATGTTAAACTAAAAGATCATTTTATTTAATAGATATCTATACATATATATTTAGGCACTGTACCGTGTATAGGTTTCACTGGATGTTCACTGAGCTCTGTCTGTGTTTCATGTTCTGTCTCTGGTTTTAAATATACCTGCAATCATACACGAGGTCCCTAGTATAAAGAGTGGTCCCTAGTATAAGGAGAGGTGCCCAAATACATGCCCAGGTACCATGAACTTGGTATAGGGGTTCAGGGGGTGGTCCAGATAAGTGATAAAACTGAGAGTGATTTCTTGCGTAAAAAAGTTTAAAAGTTATTTCTAAAGTGTGCCAAGAATGAGGCTAGTGAGTGTAGGCAACATATACTCTCACTCCATCCCTGACACCAGAACAGGGACTTATATATTTTTATCACACAGAAGACAGGACACAGTATATTTTATTAAAGAGTTATATTTAATAGGTATATGTACTGATTACCTGTAAATGAACTGTGGGATTTCCATGTCATGGATTCCGAGAGACCAGATGGCTTCCAAGCTTGGTGCATATGGATGTGTGCAGAGTCCTGACTTGAAAGCCTCAGAGATGCCAAGGTGTTAGAATAGGAGGGGTACTGCAGATCTGCGTGAGTACCCGCATCCTGGGCTAACACAAGGCTATCCAGCCACCCTTTGCCAGGGCCCAGACTCTGTGGAGCCTAGACAGCGGGTGGGCTCAGTATGCAAAGAGGCAGAGGTGGCAGGTTGGCACATGCCCCTTTGCAGAATGAGAGAAGGTACCCACACAGCTTTACAATACCGGCAAATCTGTGATTGGCTGGCAGGGAAATTCACACGCTCTGATTGGCTGTAGAGGTTTGTGAATGGGACCCTGAAACCCATAATGAGCCTTGCAGCCAATGAGGAGCGCAGATTCCAAGTGCCAAACCAACAGCGGCAAATTCAAAGATGCTCTGAGCTTAATAGACACGAGCCGGCTTCAAAGATTTTGACTCAAGAATTCTTCTAAGTCCCACTTCTGAAGAACGTAGCGGTTGCGTCTGGCATTGCATGCCGAAATCAGTTCCAGGACTTTCGTGAGTACCTACCGGTCAATGGAAAGGGCTCCTACTGAGGTTATTTTTGTGAATTTCGTTTAAAGGATAGATTTATTCGTTAGCCCCGTTCCCAGTAAGTGTGTTAACCCTGTAAATTGTGTTACATTATGTGTATGTCTTTTCCTGAAATAAATTACAATTTATTTTATCTCCTTGCTTTGCTCAATCAATAATCCCGGTATAAAAAAGATGTTGATAAACCTGGTCTCCCGTGACAATGAGGGAGAATGTTAATAAAGCTGCAGTTCAAGAATATCCTACATGTGTGTTTTTTTATAACTAATCAGTTCTGTACTATAAAAAAATGCTACAAATATGTTCTCAAACAAATTTTAAAGACATTTTTTAATGTATTCTAATGTAGTAAGCATTTTTGTTTTTATAGAAACAAATTACAAAGGCACAACCCCTTCCTTTTCTGAGACTGTTGAGCCCTGACCTCTCATTTTTTTTAAACCACTGTGAATTACATGTTTAATGTATTCTAATGTAACAAGCCTCTTTTGTTTCTATAGCAACCATTTACAAAGTCACATCCCCTTCCTCTTCTGAAACAGGCTCTGGCAACCCCCTTTTTGAGCCCTGCCCTCTCTATAGCAGTGCACCAATTGTATCTAGTAACTGCCTGGTCACATGATCTTCCCCACAGAACTTTGCATCATGGGTACTGTTTTGCAGCAATAACTGAATTAAATAACCCAGAGCAAAGCGAAAATGGATCGATCTGCAACTTAGCTAATCACTTGTCAGTTTGCAGATTGTATTGATGCACATATTGAATGGATTTTTGTTTTTAAACGGCATCTTGAACTCAGCTTTAAGGGGGAATGTGTAGAGAGTTTTAAAAAAATTTTTTTTTTTAAGAAATGTGCTTTTGGAGAATAACTAAAACCATTTATTGAAGAGACACTATACCGAGTAGAAATATTATACTGTGTGGCCAGTGGTGCTTACAATTACTATTGTCATCTTTTTTTCTGCCTCTTACACTGCAAGAAATGAGCTTCCACTAACAAGAAACCAACTGCAAGTATATGCCTTTTGACATGTCTTTGTAAGATACAGTTATTGTATTTGCTGCTATATGTATCACTAATTAAAAGAAAAACCTTTGCTTTGCAAGAAAAAGGAGTGTGTGTTCCACATTCTACAAGAAAGAAAACTACTAGATCTATTCTATCTATTGTAGGCTTCCAATACACATGTTTTGAACATCCTTCTCTGATTTTAAGTATATAACCTGCCTTTTGGTTTTTATATTTGTGCACACTTATTTTATTTTAACAAATGAGAACACTATTGCCAGAAAGAAATATACAAGAGTTAATGATGTTAAGAAATGTCAGGTTATGTGCAGCATGTTAAATGTAATGTACAAATAACAATATTTAATGACATTCAGTTGCAAGATCTAATGTCACACTACATAAATGACATACATGGCCCTACAAGTTTGGCAAGCTCAGAAGTCGGGCTCAACTTCCACATCCACCCACGAGATCGGCATTGCACCGGAGGAGTCCCCACAAAGGTAACATTTTTGGTGTGTGTGTGTGTGTTGACTGTTGTGAGGGGCGGGGGGGGGGTTATTGTTTGTGGTAAGGTTATTGAGTGTGGTGATGTGAGAGGGGTATTGAGTGTGCTGAGGCGAGGACGGTTATTGAGTGTGGTGAAGGGAGGGGAGAATTGAGTGAGAGGGGGGATTGAGTGTTATGAGGATGGTATTGAGTATGAGGAGGGACTGTGATTTGAGAGAGGGAGTTTGGTTGGGGGAGTCGGATTGAGCGAGCGGAGGGGACATTGAGTGAGCGAGTGAGAGAGGGGCGTAAGAGAGGGAGGGGGAACAGGTGGAGGAGTGAGAGGGGACTGTGGGAGAGGGGGTATGAGTGGAGGAGGATTGTGAGCAAAAGAGCGAGGGGAGTCAGTGAGAGAGGGAGGGGAGAGGGAGTATAAGAGAGGAAGGGGAGAGGGGAGAAAGAGAGATAGGGACGAAGAGTGAGAGGAGGAGAAAGTGTGAGGAGAAATACATGGGGGTGGGAGAGGATAATGAGACGGGGAGGGTTAGAAGTGGGAGAGAATTAGAGGGGTGTGAGCAAGGAGCTTTGTAAAAGGGGGGAGTGTAAGAGAAAGAGGGGGGCTCACAAGAACGTCAACACATGGAGCCCCATGGAAACTTTAGTCCTGAGCCTTGGGAAACATGTCAGCGGCCCTGTACACAACACTCACTGCATGCTTATTGAGGAGGAAATAAGTTGGACTAGAGATGTGAGAAACATTTTCATTACTGGCATTTTTTTTTAATTGCAGTTTTTGTGTGATCTCCCGGCACAACCCACCCCACCGACACCCTAAAAATAGCATTTTTTTTTAACTTTTGTGAAAATGTTTTTGAGAATATACAGGCAAAGTTGCACCCCAAAAACAGTACAGAGGTACTGTAAAATCAATGTGCAAGTCAAATTTGCCAAAAATTGAAACATTTTCTTTTTGCCGGACTTAAAATGGAAAAAAAAGCAAAATTTTGCATATTCTTTAAATATCAAAAATCACAAACAATTCTTAACTTTGTTGCTAATGAAAGGCACCCCATGCCTGTATTTGTAATAAATATGATTCTTATTTTAATACGAATGAGTTTTTTGATAACCAGGTTAACCCTTTGTTTGATATACTGTTATTAGTCTATTGGATTAGGCTTCTGACCTTGAGCACCCATATCTATTTTCTTTAACCATTATTTCCAGTTTTGACTTTTTATATTAGTACATTGAGACCCTCTTGTAATTTTGTATGAATAAAATTGACAAATCTAAGTCTAAATATAAAGTATTTTGATTAAAGCTCTCGTTGCTGGAATTGGAGCTTGAAAAATGGATAGTTGTCATATGATTTAAAAAAGATATTTACATGACCCCTCCATTTGTCTAGTCTTTGGTTATATTGCAAAATAAAGCTGATAGTTGGCCTTACAAAGTGCAGAAATTGAATTTGCGATATAAACACTCAATTATATTAGAGCAGTTTTCCCTACTGAAATCAAAGTTTAACTTAATTGAATCTTCTATCTGTGGTAGGAGATTAATACCTAGAGCTGCCAATTCAATATTATTAATCCTAATGCCTGATATGTTGCAGAACCTCTCCAACATGCTCAACAGATTTGGAAACGAAATAGGGGGATTAGAAAGTGTTAATAGAATGTCATCAGTGACATAGCTTTCAGTATACTGTAATGTACTGTGTACAATGCGCCATCTGCCGTATTTAGTAAATTAATTCTAAAGCACTTTTTGAACTAAACTGATCCTAAAAGCATCAGGTTTAAGTACAATACAGATGTAGCAAGATTTATTGATCTCAGAACTAATGCAACCTATTACATGGTACAGCAACCAATGGGATTGTCTTCAATCCCATTGGCTATAATACCATGTGATATAGCCATGTGGTTTTAAGGATGTGACGTACCTCCCTTGGAGATAATGTCATATCCATTAAAAAAAAATATGTGTTGGCTAGTGGTTTTATGAATTAATTGATTTGTTGGCTAGTGCTTTTATGTATTGAATTGCTTGTTTGGATAGTGGTTTTATTTCTTGAATAGTTTGCTTGGCTAAGTGTTTATTGAATTGTATTCTTATGTTTTGACATACCCTATTTCCTCGATTGTAAGACGCCATCGATTCTAAGACGCACCCTTGATTTAATAAAACAAATTGGGGAAAGAAATCCCACTATATTAAATGTGCAGAATGTTTTTGTTTATTTTTTAACTAGCAGGGTCACATTACACTTTAATAACCAATGGGGAGAGAGAGGCAGACACAGAATGGGGAGCGCAAAACAGAAATTGTGAGGCGCTACTAATGAAGGTGAAAATAAATAAATAAATCAATAAATAAAAATATGTGATATATAAGTGTGCTCAAATATAATAATGGCAAACTTCGCTGCTCAACCCTCTTTGGAGAAGTTCCAGATTTCTCCTTTCTTGAACACAGAATGGGGAGCGACAGGCAGAATAGGGGGAGAGAGAGAGAGAGAGAGAGAGAGAGAGAGAGAGAGAGAGAGAGAGAGAGAGAGAGAGAGAGAGAGAATGGGAGGGAAAGTGGGGGGGGTAAAGGGGGGGAGAGAATGGGAGGGAAAGGGGGGAGAGAATGGGAGGGAAAGGAGGGCAATAGAATGGGAGGTAAAGGGGGACGAGAGAATGGGAGGGAAAGGGGGGAGAGAATGGGGGGGAATGGGGGGGAGAGAATGGGAGGGAAAGGGGGGAGAGAATGGGGGGGAAAGGGGGGGGAGAGAATGGGAGGGAAAGGGGGGGAGAGAATGGGAGGGAAAGGAGGGCAATAGAATGGGAGGTAAAGGGGGGCGAGAGAATGGGAGGGGAGGAGAGAATGGGAGGGGGGAGGGAGAGGGGGAGAGAATGGAGGGAAAGGGGGTGAGAGAATGGAAGGTAAAGGGGGGAGATAGAATGGGAGTTAAAGGGGGGCGAGAGAATGGGAGGGGGGGAGAGAAAGGGATGGGGGAGGGAGGGAGGGAGAAAATGGGAGGGGGGAGGGAGGGGGGCAGAGAATGGGAGGGGGGAGGGAATGGGAGGAAGGAAGGGGGGGGCAATGGCAGTGTGGGGGGGATTTTTCTTAACCCTTTTGCTGTCAGAGCAGCCAGCATCTGATTTCAAATCAGCGAAAGAGTGAAGCATGAGAGAGCAGTAAGAACAGGATGGGTAGGAAGGTGTCCTGGATAAATAAACACACTAGCTATTTACATTTAGTGGCCCTTTTTATGATGATACCAAGTACCTTTTTATTCCTGTACTCATTGCTTATCTTAAAGTAAAAAGAACATGTTCTAACAATCTCCTATCTTGCTTTTGATAGCAGAGAGAGACAGACACAGACACAGAGAGAGACAGACACAGACACAGAGAGAGACACACACAGACACATACAGAGACAGATACAGGGACACATACAGGGACACACACACACACACTCAGACCCAAAGAGAGGCACAGAGAGTGACACACAAACACATACAGAGACACACACACACAGACAGAGAGAGAGACACACACAAACACATACAGAGACAGACAGAGAGACACACACACACAGAGACAAACACACAAACAGAGAGAGACACAGAGAGTGACAAACACATCCAGAGACACACACAAACACATCCAGAGACACACAGAGAGGCACAGCTACCTCTGCACCTCCTGCATTTCACACAGGGATTCGGGAAGGGGAGGGGGTTGCTTCTGGACAATGTTGATGTGCCCTGACAGACATCTCCGATCCCTTTGCACCTCATAGGAAGGGGAGGGAGGGTGATCGCAGCCATGTGCTGTTTCTGCAGACTGAATACCCTGGCCGGCATCTGCAGCAGCGCCCCCTAGCTGATTTTTTTTAAATACATTGATTCTAAAATGCAGACCTAATTCAGCCATGTGAAATTAGGAAAAAAAGTGCGTCTTAGAATTGAGGAAATACGGTAATAGATTTTTTATTATTGTGCTGTTTTGGGGAAAGATAAATGTTATTGATGTGGCTTACTATTAAGCTTTTTAGTTCTTTTATTGTTGGGGTGTCTAGGTGCTTGCATATATATTTTATTATTGTGTATTTTTGGCCTTCATGCTTTTTGATTAGGGTGACCATTGGCTTCTATAGTGGCTTATCATGCCCATATTATATGGGTATGATGTTCCACTATGCCAATCAATGAGTACAGGGTGGGTATATTGGTCCCGGGAGGTGGTTAGGCCACCCAGTGGGTAGC
Organism: Ascaphus truei; assembly: GCF_040206685.1. Taxonomy (NCBI): domain Eukaryota; kingdom Metazoa; phylum Chordata; class Amphibia; order Anura; family Ascaphidae; genus Ascaphus; species Ascaphus truei. The sequence continues at coordinate 155,704,862 of NC_134483.1, read as the reverse complement.
GCGGGACAGGGGTTAACCCCTTAATTACTATAGCGGTCATTAACTGCTAAGGTGATTAAGGGGTTAGGGGCTATTAGATTGTATTTTTTGATGTATTGTTGCTGCCATCGGATGACATGGACCTGGAGTACGCTAACGAGGATGACCTTCATGATTGCAGGGGTAAGTAGAAAGGTTTATTTACTTTATTTATGCTGGCTGGCTAATGTTTTGTTTTATAATGGGCCAATGAGCTATTATCCATATATGGATAATAGTTATTTTGCCCATTACTGTACTGTATGTGTTGGGGGGGAGGTGTATTTATATCAATGTATTGGGGAAAAAAGTTGGCCAAAGGATTGGTACTGCAGGCCAGCAGGACACGCGGGGCCCACAGACACCCGTGGGGACCACCCGAGGACCCACAGACACCAGCAGGGACCACCTGAGAACCCCTGGAAACCCACGTGGACCACCTGAGGTTCCACAGACACCTGCATGGACCACCTGAGGACCCCCGGACACCAGTGGCTACCACCTGAGGACCCCCGGACACCCGCGTCTTCTGGTATAATCATGTGGGGGGTAGAGGAGGTGGGTATTAGTGTTTATTGTTGGTAGCGGGGGTGGGTGAATGGGTTATTTGGCCCTTGGTGGGTAGCGGGAGGGGTTAATCCCTTCATTGCCTTAGTGGTTTTCCGATAAGGTAATGAAGTTCACTGTTAAAGCATTTTAATTGCATGGGTTTCATGCCGGGGGTCTTCGGTGCTGATATTAATGGGTATCAGCTCCGGAGACTCCCGGCATCAATCCGATGCAGGAAAAAAGCATTTTTTCCCAAGTCCAGTCTAACCGCCTCTCAGTTTACAAACACATTGTGGAATGCTCTTAACACATAAGCAAGTATCTTCTGATGAAAAAAAAAGAAGAAATCAGGATCCTTAGCTGGATTACCTTTCCGGTATCAAATAATGAAATATCTCATATACAATCCATTCAACTGACAGTATCCCACTTGGCACTGTAGTAAGGTATACCCACAATAAAGTGTCCAGACACATATAAACCTTGTATAGTGTCATGAATGACCACCTCTCAGCAGCTTTTCACCAGCATCTCGCCAACTTTTCATGGCATTAGGATTTTGGGAGAAACTCGCCATTGTAGAGCCACGATAGGCCTCGATAAGCTAATTGAGGCTACTAGAATTGTGTGAGTTTCAGAACCTGCCGATAAGTGGCTTATCGCCGTCCGTGCAGCTTTTTTTTAAGGCATTTTGGTCGATAAGTTCTCAATAAGTGGCTTATGAACGCTTATAGCATAGGCCCCTTGGTATTTTATGTTCTGTTTACTGCAATTTTGTCTGATTTATAGTATTTGTGGGTAGGAATTAGAGCCACCTTTAGCAATACTGTAGCTCATTTTCATATATTTAATTATGTTTTAAATGTGTTCCTTTGTTACCTGTAGGGAACTCTGTGATGTTACATCTTATTTTTTATATTATGGGTAATAGTACTATATTCAAGCCATACTGAATGAACTCTATGTGAGATGGCTCATTAGTTTAATTTTTGGCAAGCGGCCAGTTTGCTTTGGGAACAAATTTTTGCCTTAACCTTTTTAGTACCTTTTCCATCCTATCTATTAATAGAAACTTTAGCTTCTCTCTAATTATTATTAACCATTTATAGGTTATCTTTGAAAAATGTGTTTATTTTTCATCTTTGTGTGTTTGAAATAGCTACTAGCTTTTTTCTACTCTAAATGATGCTAAGCTAATAATTTTACCAGACATAAGTGTAAAATGCTAAATCTCATGAGAGAAATGAAGTGATGTAATCTTGTAACTCTTGATTTATAATATTGATGTTGCTCAGGAAGTTCAGCAAGGAGTAGTTTAAACAGAGGACGGTTTACATGCATAGATTGTTTAATCCCATAAAATTATACTAACTGGGATATTGTAAAAAGATGAGATTATACCTACTGTATCTCGGAGGCCACAAATGTATTAGTAAGGGAGGATGGAGTAAAGATACAGTCAATTGTCGAATATCGTTTGTGCCTGAGTTGAGAACAACATGAGGTCACCATCAGTAAAATGCATGCTTTGTCAAGAATCTATGAATGTGTGCATGATTAGAGTGGAGAAATAGGAATTTACCATACTAAGAAAATGTGAAATTATTTGAGAAGGGGGACTCCAATTCTGTTCATTTTATCGATCTCACCTATAATAATGCTACCGTATGACACTTTATTAAGGCAAGAGAAAAAAATTATCTAAAAATGGTCTTTGTTGCTTGGAGTAAATATACCCACTAAGTGTTGGGGACGATATTTCTTAATATGATTACATATCAACCATTTATATCTGTTATTGTTTCATTCATTATAATAATAAAATACAAATATCACTTGTGAGCACATTCACATATTTTAGACAGGTCTGCAACCCTGCTTTTCACCATTATCTACTAGAATATAATGCTTTTACTGCAGCTAGGGATTCTGGGAAATAACATGCAAATGAGCACACAGTTTCACCCTTTGCTTCAAATCTATTTTAACATGAAACCCTATAAGCTTATGCTTGCCACATTACACAGATTTGCAGCACATCCTGGGCAAAAGAAGTGCATGGCCAGTAAATCTACTCGCAGGCAGCTGTTTTGACCTTTTCAGTCTCATCTGTGTAAGGATGGTCATACTACTGTAACTATGGAATTTGAAGCTGGGATTGGTTTCAAACACACATTGAATAAGTTATGGTGGGTATAAAGTGACAAAAAACTTCCACTTCCACTATACAGCATACCACAAATAAAAATATCACTTGTGAGAACATTCACATGTCTCAGACATGTCTGCAACCCTGCTTTTCACCATTATCTTCTAGCATTCAATACTTCCAAGAAATGGGTCTGATCAGTTTACAACCTGGCCACAGCGTTGTTTACGGAAGAACCAGGTAGTGTGCATTCTAGTTATCTGGGCGTGAGGACACAAAAGCATGGACAAGCATAGTAAGATCGTCTGTGGCGATCAAGTGCTTAATCCTGACTACGTTCGTTAGGTGGAAGAATGAAGATTTGATCATGGCTGACATCTGATGTTTAAGGGTCAAGTCACAGTCAAGGACAACAATAAGAATCCACACATGGACAGAGTTGAACAACTGAGAATCCTCAAGCTTAAGGCCAGGTGATTGACTTAATTGCAGTCTTGTTGTTCACCGATGGTGAGCATCCACCACAAGTACTTCTGTCTTATCAGGATTCAACCTCAACCAACTGGCACTCGCCCACTCTAGGAGCTCAAGTAAACATATATTGACAAGTTATAAGGGGTGCTTAATACCTGTGCAAAGGACAGGTAGAGTTGAGTGTCATTTTCATAGCAGTGATAACCTAGGCCATGCCATCTGATTATGTCACCTGGTGGCAGCATGTACACTGTGAACAACATAGGAGATAGAATAGAACACTGCAGCACTCCATATGACAGGGGCATTGGTGCAGAGGAATATGCTCCTGAAAACACTCTCTGTGACCTGCCAGTGAGAAAAGATCTGAACCAGCTGAGAACTGCCCCCCAAGACCACAGGAACCCTTCAGGCACTCAATTCAGATCCCCATGGTCCACGGTATAAAATGCTGCAGAGAGGTCAAGGAGTACTAAGATCGTCTTTCAACACCAGGATATGATTAAGCACACGAACCAGAGCTGTTTCAGTACAATCCCATGTACTGTATCCAGACTGGAATGGGTCAAAAATATCAAAAAATATCATGGGTTGATAGATGGGTTTCCAATTGGGTTGCAACAACAAATAAAAAAGTTCCCAATCTCCCTTTTCTTTTTTCCTTTTCCTCCTTCATTCTTGTCTTGAGTGTACACACACATATATATATAATACTGTATAAAAAAATGCAAATGTATTCAATAACAAGAGAGGCCGCCAGGACATGCACTCACTTCAAATATATAAAAAAACATTCATGTGAGACAATCTGTAAAATTCAAAAACCATGGAAGAGGAAGGTGCAGCCAGGGTGAGGTAGAAGCAGTAATACTGATGATGTGGGTATACAAGCAGATACTTATCAGTATAAATGTCACCAGATGAGAGGAGGGGAGGGATGATACTCTCCACTGCAGTGGTGGTGTAGTTGAATCCACGGGATTACTCCTCGTAGCACTTGGAAGGGACCCTCAGCATCACTGCAGCAATGTCCACACTCAATAGGGGTATAATCAGAGCGCCGTCCCAACCGTGTAAATTGCCTCTCTCCTCTTACTCTTTTGTTCTTGTAGATTCCATGATCTGGCTAGATCATATTGGAGCTCGCCTCCTCCTATAGTGACTGTACTACACCTTTTCTGGACTTATTTTTCATCATTATATTGGACTGGTTTGTTCTATTTTTATTTATTTTGTATTGGACACTGTCCTAATTCATTTTTCTTTTCTCTTTTTGTGTTATTCACATATCATTTGGATTGTTATATATTATTAATATTGCAATTTATTGTTATTTTATTTGTATTTTTTCAAGTTACCACAGATCCACATAACACATATCTTTTTAGTAATATTTTAGAACGCACCCACACACTGATAGCGCTACTCTTCTCTTTTTGTATGTGTCTATATATATATATATATATATATATATATATATATATATATATATATATATATTTATTTAAATTAGAATAATTAAAGGGAACTTTTTTATTTTTATATGTTTGTACTACTCAAGATTTGAAAGGTTTATAGTAGTTAATTCGGGATTGTTCATATGTTGAGGAATATCTGATGATTATATGTTCTGTATTGGGATATACTGATGCAGCGGCCTTATTTCGAACACTTCATGCGTCATGTACATCGGAATCCCGATTTGAAACCGCGGGATGAATTCCAGCCTTCCCGCACTAAGATGCGAGCGCGGCGAGTGCAGAAAAACGAATATTAGTGTTCTGGCTTTTAAAATCATGAAATTGACACAGTAGCCCAGTAGCACAGTACTGTACACATTACAATTCATCCATTTTATTGCAAACGAAGAAACAGAATCCATGAAATTCAAACAAAACATCCACATAAGCGCGGGTGCATGGGGCGATTGGCCACGTTCATGCTGCGTGGGGAACAGCAGAGAAATAAAAATCGTGATGTGTTCGAATAACGGCCGCTCCATCAGTATGTGTTTTTACTTTCCTTAAGGTGGAAAGGGGATGTAGGATGTTATTCTTTCATTTCTTAGTATTTAGTATCAAACTGTGTTTGTGTTTTTTATTTTAATGGCACTTAGGTTACTTTTTGTTTAATATAGGTTATTCACATTATATCTCTTTTTAGAGATAACTGAGGTGGTCTCTAGGTATTGTGAGCCGAGTGACTGACGTCACAATAAGTATTGCAGAGGAGTGTTTTTGTGTGAGTTTCCATAAAGCTTTCCCTGTTAAGACCAGGATTAGCCAAATAGATCATTTATGTTTGAGACTGTACACTTTTTCTGATGTTCGGGGAGGGTTGTGGGTTCTCAATAAAGCCTTTTCAAATTGATACTCACACACTGTCCTATTAGAGCCTCCGCACGAAGGAGCGGGAAGCGGATTGGACAATAGGCCGTGACGTCACTCATTGGCGCGATTGGGATGTGTATTTATATGCCGTTTGTTTTGTTTAGTAATATACACTTTGATAAAGGGCACATGGCCTGAAACGCGTACGTGTGTTGCTTTTGTTGCTGCTCTTGGTGTCATGTTTGATCCACTTTTGGAATAAATCACTTTATTTTACTTGTGAGCCTCCTCCTGATTTTTTGGCAGTGCGCTGCCTTTTTTCTGTACTTTATCAGAGAAGAAGAGAGGAAAATCATAAAAACAGAACTGTAAAAATGTTTCACCAGACTGCAGACATGTTGATTTGCAGAACCTCTCCACAGTGCAGAAGAGCTGCGCTGGTTTATTGTCCACTGCTACGATCTCACGTGACAGGAACTTTACTTCTTCTGAGTAATTGTGGACTGATATTTTGTGATGTTGTCAATCAGTTTATTATTGTCCTCAGCCATGTGAGACCTTCCCCAGTGCCATTCATGCCTGCAACCCTTCTTCAATTCCCGAATAGAACTGTCAAACCAATGGGTGTGGTGGTGAGGTGAGGGGTCGTATATAAGAAGGGAGCGATAGTATCCATTACAGCCCTCATATCACTATTGTAGTAATGGAAAAGAGCACTGGCATCCACACAGACACTCAATAGGTCAGATAAATCCAGGTTTTACCATCAGACCATGGTTGGTCAGACCCCTCAACGGGCGATATCTGGTCACTTACATGGGTGAGGGCCTTTGGTGTGGGGGATGTGATTGAGAAGCAAATGGAGTGATGGTCTAACTGGAAACCTAGGTCAATTGTTAGGTCAGAGATTTCTAAATCGGTCTGGAAAACAAGAACATGTGTGCGTCAACTTTTATGGGTAGGAATTGATTTGACAATAAGTATGACCATCCCTCATTTCCTAGTATGAACTAAGGAAAAAATGCAATGGGAGAAAGTCCTGTTCTGCAGTCTAAGAATATTGCCAATCTTAAAATGAGTTACTTACTGTAGAGTAGGATGATACCAGCATAATTTAATTTAAAGTAACTGGGAGCAATATTTATCTTTTATGATGTGTTGAGCCCCTATACTTTACATTCTGAGAAATAATTTTTAGTACATGGTGTATTATTTAATGGTAACGGGTTTAGGAGAACTTGTCCTTTTAGAGAACTTTAGTTAAACTGACAAGCGAGAGCTGAGAAGAAAGTAATATCTTAATACAGAACAGTCTAATTGAGTAATACATTTCGCCTATATGTTCAAGAAACGTAAAAAAAAAGTAAATATGGAAACAGAGTGTCAGTCTGAATCTGATATATAATACCAGTGGAAGACAGAAGAGCAACAATAAAATAATGATGAGAAGCCTAGGGGTTGTAAAATCAAGAGGGTTAAAACAGAGAGAGCATAACAATACAGAAATAAAGAAATATGTCTTAAAAATGTATACTGTACTGTATATTTGAGGACCTATATTTATAGAAGAATTATGCCCACTTACTGCAGTTTATGTATCTAAGTGTAAATACCAGAGAGGAACAACTTGATCAATATATATTGCATGTACATTAAGTACATATTGTTCTAGTTAAATAGGAGGATAATGAGCTATAGTCACTTGATCTGTATAGGATGTTCAGAATAATGTAAGCATCAGCAGGGAGGGATGTATTAAATACATGTAAATGTGATTAAAGAGTATCAATGGCTCTAGTTTTATTACGCAAGATTGATTGCTGTGCATTTTTGCAATAATTGCAACTTACTTAGTATATTTAAAATTAAAATGAAGAAAAACATTAGGTAGGGGACATACAGTACTGTAAAATAATGTGCATTTAGAAATATTCGCATAGACATAACATTTAAATAATTATTCTCTTCCCTTAAACTGTGGGTACAATAAACTATATACAATAGAAGAAAAAAAGAAATGTTATTAAATTAACATATAGTTGTGTGAAAAAGAAAGTACACTCTCTTTGAATTCTATGGTTTTACATATCAGGACATAATAACAATCATCTGTTTCTTAGCAGGTATTAAAATTAGGTAAATACAACCTCAGATGAACAACAACACATGACATATTACACTGTGTCATGGTTTATTTAACAAACATAAAGCCAAAATGGAGATGTTATGTGTGAAAAACTAAGAACATCCTTACTGCTTCCATATGAATTAAGATGCTAAGTAGCAGACAGGTGCTGCTAATCAAATGCCGTTGATTAATTGATCCTCAGCAAGTGTGACCACCTCTATAAAAGCCGAAGTTTTAGCAGTTTGCTGGTGTGGAGCATTCAGGTGTGTGTTAACACAATGCCAAGGAGGAAAGACATCAGCAATGATCTTAGAGAAGCAATTGTTGCTGCCCATCAATCTGGGAAGGGTTATAAGGCCATTTCCAAACAATTTAAAGTTCATCATTCTACAGTGAGAAAGGTTATTCAAAAGTGGAAAACATTCAAGACAGTTGCCAATCTTCCTAGTAGTGTACGTCCCAGCAAATTCACCCCAAGTTCAGACCGTGCAATGCTCAGAGAAATTGCAAAAAAACCAAGAGTTACATCTCAGACTCTACAGGCCTCAGGCATGTTAAATGTTAAAGTTCATGACTGTACGATTAGAAAAAGACTGAACAAGTATGGTTTGTTTGGAAGGGTTGCCAGGAGACAGCTTCTTCTCTCTAAAAAGAACATGGCTTAGGTTTGCAAAGTTGCATCTGAACAAATCACAAGACTTCTGGAACAATGTCCTTTGGACAGACGAGACCAAAGTGGAGATGTTTGGCCATAATGCGCAGTGCCACATTTGTCGAAAACCAAACACAGCATATCATCACAAACACTGTCAAGCAAGGTGGTGGAGGGGTGATGATTTGGGCTTGTTTTGCAGCCACAGGACATGGGAACCTTGCAGTCATTGACTCGACCATGACCTCCTCTGTATACCAAAGTATTCTAGAGTCAAATGTGAAGCCATCCGTCTGACAGCTAAAGCTTGGCCGAAATTGGGTCATGTAACAGGACAATGATTGCAGGTAGAGAATTGGTACTAGCATATGAAAGGTCATGGGTTCAATTCCTGTATGATATGGTATAATTTATAAATTATTATTTTATATAAAAATTTATAAATGATAAAAAGAAAACATAATAATTTATAAATTATACATTATAATTAAAATAATAATTTATAAACCTATTTTTTATAACGCGATCCTGGTTACAACGTGGTCTCATTCTGTGGACCACAAGGACCTATAATGGGGTTCAGCTGTTATATATAAATATAGAAACAAAGAGAAGATAAGTGCCCGGTCCGAGTGTGATAACAATGGATAAAATGTAATATTTTGGACAATAACAATTTAAATCTCACAAACAGCCATGAATTTTTAGCATTGTATAAGTAAACTCATGCCCCAACATGCTTTTCCAGGACGCTGCTCCGCCTGATCTGTTATGGGATATCCTCCTCCAGATCTCCTCTATTGGTGACGCTCCTTGGAACTTCCTCCGGCAACCACAATGGTAGAGAAGAGTTCCTGTTCTTTAGAGTTCACAGTGCTCACGCGCAGATTGCAGCCTCTTGACTCACACAGCTACAGAGAGCTGCTGGCAACACGTGACCCTATGCGTTTCATCAGTCAGCTGATTTCATCAGGAGGAGAAATGCACAGAGTGTGTCAACTACATCGCAAGCCAAGATGAAACCAAGAGGGAGGCTCTACACAGCGCCACTCGCCTATCCTGTGTCTTCGCTGGAGTTCCAGTTTGAGAGACGAACCCGGAAGTGCGGGAGACGCAAGATGCGACGGCCCCAGTGTATAGAGCAGAGAAACTGCTCGTTTACCTCCGCTGTTGGTGTAGATCTTATGATCAAATTGCGCATAATATTTGGAACCATGTGAATGCATTTTTTTCACTTTCACTGCAGATACAATTTATATTGCAGACTACAATATGTCTGTTTTTCTTTCTCATATTTTCTTGTAAGCTGTGAAGATACCACCATACTTTGAATGCTGCTTCTATGTGGGGGAAAAACTGCAGCACAAAGAAACATTTACATACATCTAATCACAGAGAAATCTGTGAGTATAAACTGTATTGGATGAATGAAGTTTGTTTTCAAAATCACCATTCAAGACATATTGCACAATTTGTATATGTTTTTTATTTTCATGTTTTTGCGCTCCCTGATTCGTTTGGACAATTGTTAGACTGATACCAATATATATCCCTTTAAAATTAGAGAGAGAGAGAGAGAGAGAGAGAGAGAGAGAGAGAGAGAGAGAGAGAGAGAGAGAGAGAGAGAGAGAGAGAGAGAGAGAGAGAGAGAGAGAGAGAGGAGAGAGAGGAGAGAGAAGATTATATCTCTATGCATATCTATATCTCCATCTATCCTCCAATGGGGGATATTCACAAAGCTCAAATAACGGGTATCTGAGACCAATGAGTTTACTGAGAATCAAGTCAATGGCAGTTAAGGCATCAAGCCTTCCTGAATGTTCCTCAATAAGAAAGAGTCGAATGAAGATTAAAGGGGTAGATAAAGAGGGTGGGAAAGAGCAAAGAAAAGGATGTATACATAATGCCACAGTAAAGTGTGGGTGGGGGGAGGAAAAAAACAAAACACCATGTAGTTAGGTAAATCATGCTGAAATGCTGCTAAGTGACTGTCAATATAATTAGTCAATATAGATTGAACATGTAAAGGCCATGTGTTCCAGATAGATAACAGTAATCAATATTAGCTAACCCTTGTATACGTAGCACTGTAATCAATGCAGTTGATCCATTTTACTGCAGTATTGTGGCATAGTACATTTATGCATTCAAGAGAATTAAATATTAACCCCTTTACTCTTGGAAAGGCTCTCAAATGAATGTGCTGCAGGCAACTCTGGCACTGAAGGGGTTAAAGAAACAACGATGACTCCTCAACCTGTTCTCTGCTTAAGAGTTCTGTAATGCACTGCAAAGCGTCAATGTTAAATTATTGATTTTAAATGCTTACTTTCTAAAATATTACAGTCAAGACATTTTGATGCTTGAAACAAGTTTGGAATTGTATTCACTTTTTTATAATTTTTTTAGTTACACTTCCCAGTTTTAATGCATATTTATTATTATTATTATTATTATTATTATTTTTATATTCATAGTAAGCATTTTAGTGGTCATGAAGGAGATAATGAGGATGAAAAGCAGCATATACAAGACATCATTAAAGAAAAAAGCTTGACGGTTTCATAGCCATGTTGCATAAGGGTTTCCTTCTCCAAGTTAAAATCCATTTAGTGCCAAAAGTGTCTAGAGGTAAAATGTGCCTGGTCAATGCACATGTGCTAGACACATTATGGTTCCAGGGTCATGTGATCTCTACTAAAAAAAATCACATGTCCCTAAATCTCTCTCCCAGATTTCCAGAACTGAGGAGAAGCTCTTCCTCTTCCCTCATCCTTCAGAGAGTTGTGTGAGCAATCTGCCAGAATGGGGGTTAAATGATGCAACTTTCTATGAATTACACAAGGGCTATGTGCATGCTGACCCTTTAAAGCTCTTTAAATATGTTGTAGTAAGCTTTAAGGTAAAGGTTATATTTGCAATACAGTGATGTATAGGTTATAAGGGCAAGTTACAGCGTTTTCATGACTAGGATACTGACTACAAGGAAACCATAATTTCTTAAAAGTTTCATTCTTGCTTTTATTTCATAATAGTAGGATTTTAATGGACATAACTACCACCATTTTTTCTCATAATGATATAGTACATTTTTATGTCGCAGATTTAGAATAAAAAACAAGCAGTTACACTCTGGTTTACTAGATTAATAATTGATTTGAAGGTCACATATTCTTTATAGTCACTTTAAAATGTAGTTTGTATGGCACATTTGAATACTGATCCTTGATTTCTTCAATTATATTTGATAACCAGTAAGCTTCTGTTCATGCTACAAGGTGCAAATGTTCCACAATACACAATGCACCAGTAATTTCTGTGTGTACCTGTGTTCATCAAATAGCACTAATGCATCTGTTCATTTTCCTTAATAATAAAAAAATGGTTCCTAGCAAGTTCCCAGGTTTCCATTTAGAATGTAATTTCATTTAAGCAACATAATGGTTTTCTGAGATAGATGCATGAGAAAGTTGAAAAGGTGAAGTGAATAAAAAGGCAGTTCTCAAGATTTCAGCACACAGTATTACAGGACTTTATTTACACATAGTCTCTACACTGCATTGTAACTAAGTAAGCAGCACCAGCAATATTGAACTTTTAGTCGATGAGTGATCCTGTGTAGTAGTTACATATACACAGGTGCCTCACAACTGATGAGATATGTAGCTCTTCTAGGATGTTAGGACCAGCTGGTTTATCCTTCTCTGCTAGTAAAACAAAACAAAAATACTGAATGTGCAAAAAAAGCTATAAACAAAATAAATTTAAGGACACTTTTGCAGACTTTCAGTGGATGGCAGTTACAGAATACAAAAGTTCTGCAAAATAAAATACCTGGAATGAATGTTTCATAATTGTTTGGTGATTTTAGAAAATCTCCTTCATTTAATTAAAGGTCGTGTAATTTGTGTTGGCACATGCTCACACATCGCTACACAGTGGCTGTGCTTATCTTAGGTAGATCTATAAAAGCCTCAAATACTTGTATGAACAAAAGAAAGCATGTTATTGACCAGATACAACTACAGCCGCGGCCCCTTTTATTCTCCAACATCTCCGAATTTTTTCGGGGATTTTTTCCGAATGCCACGCACTTCACCGCACTTCACCACGTTCATGCCGCATTCATATCGCATTCATGTTGCATTCATGCCGGCGTCACCCGCGGTTGATGTGTTTATTGATGTGTTTATTGATAATGGTTCGGATTTAATTGGTTGCAATTCTTCGCGTATCGCCAGATATTCATGAATTGTTATGCGCATGCGCTTCAGTAATGTGTCGACTTGCAGGTGTTTAAAAAAATACCACAGTGGTCCATTGTAAATTGGCCTTGGTACTGAAGAAGTTAAAATAATGTATCAAGTTAGGCTTTTCATATTAAAAAATACATGCACAGTGTCTGGTGTTTTATTGTCCTGAGAGTCCTGAGAGTCCCGACTTGAGTGCACCACTGCAGTCCGTGTTCCAAAAACCCGACAGAACGTACGCTTATTTAATATGGGCCGCGATTAGTGTAACAGATGATAAGATGGCAACAGTTGGTCAAATTTATCAGTATTTTATCGAAAACTATGACTTTTACAAATTTTCACCAGATGCTCATGTGTGGAAGCGTGCAATAAGGAAAAAGTTATGTATCGATCCGTGTTTTTTTCGTATTGATCCCAGTGCTATTGGAGGGTATTGGTGTGTATCACCAGATTTTTCCCGTATCTTTGATCATGGAGACTTCAAAAGATGAAAGGTCATGTTAAAGCCAACTAAGAAACATCAGTCGTTGGCAAGCAATGCACCAGCGACTGCGCCAGCATCCAATAATGGTCTGACTGTCAGTGAAAACCTGGTGACCGGCAACCCCTGCTGTCTGTCCCCGCCTGGATACCTGCAGCCTGAGCCGGATTTCGCGTACAGATTCCAGCAAGCTTGCATGTATCAAAGCGATTTCCAGCCTCATCAGCTGGCACCTGTCAACTATGTGTATAATCAAGAATACGGGACTGGCAGTGGCTCGCGCCAGCTGATTGGCAAAGTCTATGGTGAGTAATGTTGCCGTATTTTATTCTGTTTTTGAAATATCAATATCAATGCACAGTCAAGCGATTCTCCTGTAAGCAATATAATTGGCTGAGAAGCTTCTACAGTAGAAACTGCACAATTGGTGGAAAGCTAGGCGCATGCGCATTGGAACCTTCTTGAAACGCATATGCGTGTCATCACATCTACAGTAGGCGCATGTGAACATGAGACGCCCCCCGAGAAAATTATTGGTGGGACTGACTGGGGGAACTTCTTTAGGGGACTGACTGACCATTACAGTAAAACTTGTACTTTTGTTTTTCCTCAGAAAAGAAAACTTTGTCATCTCATGCGGAAAACGGCAAATGGAGGGATTTAGATGGATAATATCGCTTTGTGTAACAATGCCTGCACATTGCTGAATCGGATTTAAAAAACTACGTACCGGAGTCTACAGTTTAGTGGCCGTTGTTATTGATTAGGATAGAATACTGTAACTGAGAGCTTCATAGAAAACCTGAAACAGTATGCTGTTGTTTTCAGACCGTATACAATACTTTTTAATATATATATATATACTGTATAATAAACCCGAAAAATAAAAAGCTTGAAAACCGGGCCTTTTTGTGGCCCTCGAGGACTGGAATTGTGCAGGTCTTGTGTAAGTAAAAACATTTCTTTATTAATATAATTTAAAAAAAAGCAACAAGTCTAAAATTAAACAACATTTGAACAGTCACGCAAATTCGATCCCCACCAGATTGTCCTTCCAGGGCCGATGCCGTGTATGACGCAAAATGCCATTAATGGAGTCTCGAACGATTTTCATTAAAGGATCTGAAATTTAATAATAGCACCGCAATTCCTCCACAATAGTCCTTCTTAAATTTTTAGGAAGCACCCTTTTTTCGCGATTTCCTTCGTAGTTTACATTTTTGGCCCACCCGCAGTACACCAAGTAGGACACGTGGTGCTTAAAAATTAACATGCCATACTTCTGGGGTAAACCAGCACTCATCACCCTATACTTCTCCCTGAGTGCCGGTGGCAGCTCACGCAGGATGATGTCGGGCACCGTATCGATGCAAGCATATGTAGGTTGGATTCTGGGAGCGGGTGTGCTTCTGGGAGCGGATGTGCTTGTGGCGGCGGGCGAGGGTAGGTTGTCTGGGAGGAAGCTTTCCTCCTGTCTTGGTCACCGTGTTGTCTCCTGGCGTGGTCTTGACGGGGTTGTCATGTTATCATCCTCGTCAACAGCATATATGTACACAAATTCTTCTGGTGGAGGGGGTGCGCTTGGTGTTGGAAGGTGGTCGAAGGTCCCATTCATCACATCCATGCCACCCTCCTGCTCTGGCATCGGGGATACAGGGGCATGAACACCAAGCAAATTATTTATCCCCGCTATGTCAGTCTCTATCTTCTCCATCCGTTGATCCATCTTCTGCATTCGTTGATCCATATTTAGCATGGTCTCTAAAAGAAGATCTATCTTTACCAGCATAGTAGAGTTCCCGGGGATATCCACACTTAACCCATTCAGCATGCGGTCTAACAAGCTGGTTCTTGTGCATGGGGTGCTGTGGACATCTGGGTGGATGGGTGCTATGGAGGATGAGATGGGGGTTCCCTGGAGAGAAGCGGCAGCATCGTCGAAGAAGGATGGAGGAAGTGACCTGTGGATTTCCAGGAGAGAAGCGGCGCGCGTCGTCGAAGAGGGATGGAGAAAGTGACCCGTGGATATCCGGGCGAGAAGCGGCAGAGTCATCTAAGCGAAATGGAGAAAGTGATCCATGGATTTCCGGGAGACCAGCGGCAGTGTCGTCAAAGAGTAGTGGAGATGAGCTGTGGGTTTCCGGGATAGCGGCGGCAGCGTCGTGGACGAGTAGTCGAGAAGATGGGCTGTAGATTTCCGGGAGAGCAGCGGCAGAGACGTCTAAGCGTAATCGAGGAAGTGGCCTGCGGGTTCGATGGGTTGGCTGCCATTTGTTTTGCCTTGAGTGTACATCACCGAATTTCTTCTTGACATAATAAGGCTTACGTGTATTAAAACCCTTAGCCTTTGGGGTCAGCAGAAGGTTTTCTTTATTAGCCTTAGCCTGTCGCTTTGGCCTTGGCTCGGAAACGGCTGCCGCCTTTCGTTTTTTCTGTGTGATAGGCACGGCAGAGGCGAGTGGTTTCCTGCGTCCGTAGAATCGGGGTTGATCCATGGAAGCAGATGGCACAATGCAGTATCTGGACAAGGGCAAGTTCAGATACAGATCATCGAGTGGTGAGCTATGCAAAGTGTGTAACCTTTTATGCATGACGACGAGGTACAGGTGTTAAAAGTGGGCGTACTCTAATGTGAGGCATTAACGTATAAATACACCATCCATTTTGTGGATTCACTGCACATTGAATACACATCGACTAAACATCGAATATACATTCTTGTGCTTGTATTTCTTTCTACTCGCAGCTATGCCTGTTAAAAAGATTTCAAAGGATCTCAGCATAATAATTAAGGAAGATGTACACGAGCGGATAACGAATTGCAGATATCCAACGCTGGTTAGCTGCTTCTGGCCTCGTTGTGCCATCAACCACGTGTGCTATCATGCACACGGAAAAACCAAACAACGCACGAGGACACCAACGGTAACTAACACGTAAGTATATTTATATAACTATATAATACAGTATATCTATTATTGTTTATATTGCTGCATATTAATATAACTATATAGTATAGATCTATCTAATTTTATAGTTATTTCGGTATATTTATATAACTACAGTATATAATACAGTATATCTATTATTGTTTATATTGCTGCATATTAATATAACTATATAGTATAGATCTATCTAACAATATGGTTATTTCTGTTTAGTTATATTACTATATAATATAGTATATCTATCTATTATTGTTTATATTGCTGCATCTATAATTGTTTACTGTAAATGATGTGCTGTACTTGTTGCCTACTGCACTGTAACATACCAGAATATTTTTTTTTCTGTACACTGTAGGGAGACAACTCTTCTGGTCGACAAAATAAGTGAAGAGAATGATGAGAAGAGTGCCTTAAGGGTCAAATACACTCTGCAGCAAAATCACAATCTCACTGTATCCGAGACCAGCATAAAGAAGATGAGACGCAGAATTGGATGGAAATATGGACGTGTGAGGTTAGTACTGGACAGTACAGGAGGTTAAAGTGTTGTTTAAGAAACTGTACTGTACCTATAAAATTATTCCTTGTCATTACAGAGCGTACCCTATGATAAGGGACATTAACAAGATCAAGAGAGTGGTCCAGGCCCAGGCATGGATCGACAGTGGAGAAACTTTCCAGGATTGCATCTTCACTGACGAGTCTACTGTATTGCTGGAGAGATTTGCCACCTTTGCATTCCACAAAAAAGGTCGCACATCTATAAAGCCGCGTCCAAAACACCCAGTGAATATGCATGTGTGGGGTGCCATCTCTAGGCGTGGACAGGATGCATTGTCATCTTTGAAGGTAAAATAAGTCACACGCTTTTGCCTTATGCACTGTACTGTACTAGTGTGCAGTTTTTTGAGCACTTTTCTTTTCTTGTTATACTGTAGGAATCATAAATAAAGCTTTTTTCCAAGAGCAACTTGTGCCTGAGATTGTGGAATACATAACACGTGAGTTCCCAGATGGTCACCGTTTCTACCAGGACAACGATCCGAAGCATACCGCGTCAACAGCGCATATTCTTGAGCGCGGTATCAACTGGGTGAAGATGCCAGCGGAGTTAGTGCGGTAATCGTGTCTCATTTTTTCCCACTGTTTTTACTGTGTACTGTATCTCTTTAACTAATTGTCCTTTTTATCCCCTCCAATGACAGATCGCCAGACTTCAATCCTATCGAAATGGTCTGGCATCAGCTGAAGGACCATATCCGAAAAGTCATGAAACACTCCAAAAAGGATGAGTTGGCGCATAATGAGTTTTTGGAACGATGTACTCACCGTGGAACGATGCAATAAATATGTTGACCATATTGCGACTGTGTTGCCCATTGTGATCACGTGTAATGGGCAAGCATCAGGAAGGTAGTATGGTATAGTAATGTACTGTCGTATGGTACTGTAAGTACAGTATGATACAGGTAAGTATGGCACAGATTTTTTCTTTCCTGAGAGAGCAGCACAAGCCACCTGGTTACAAAGTATTTAACAGTAGCTACAGTATACAGTAGTTCCAGTATAGACTAGTTTGACAGTACTATTTGCCTACTGTAGTCCAATATGGAGTAGCTATATAGTACACAATGCCATAATACAGTATGCACATAACTGCACTAATTTTTTCTTTTCTTGTCTTTTCAGAAAAAAAAGGATGAACTGGGGTAGAGGGGGGTATCATGTGTAAAGTTTGTGAACTGTGTGTACAGTTAAGTGTATCTGCAGTCATGATTTACACAAAACCTCCCCTCACTCAATGAACTACACAGAATGAGGAAGACGATAAAGACGGAAAATTTGTATTACTGTTTTTATTATTATCAATGTGTATTATTCATGATTTTCCACCGGCCCTCAATTTTCATCCCCCCCTCTTCTCTCAATGATTATTTGTATTTTTCTTTCCTGATAAAATAAAATACATATTTAATTACATTAATATTTTATGTCTTTGAACTTTAAATTCACTGTGAATATGTGTGGGGGGGATTCTTCAAGAAGACATACAGTTTTAATAATTGGTTACCTTTTTAATAATTGGTTACATAATCAGATTAACATAAGGGAAAGCCAACAATAGGAAAATTAACGAATGGTGTGAGAGAGGTTGAAAAGCACAATGACAATCTTTAGAAACGGAATGGTTCTGGAGAGGTGTCGATAAGAGGTTGTAATCCTTGAGCGAGCCCTGTGTGTGTCTGCGGGGGGGGGGGGAGGGGGCTAAAGCTGCATGAAGGATTAGCTGAATTGTAGTTCAAAG
Organism: Ascaphus truei; assembly: GCF_040206685.1. Lineage (NCBI taxonomy): Eukaryota > Metazoa > Chordata > Amphibia > Anura > Ascaphidae > Ascaphus > Ascaphus truei. The sequence goes on along the minus strand of NC_134483.1, from coordinate 155,686,575 downwards.
ACATGACATATTTTCAACAGGCAGGTCATTATAATAATTTGATCCCCACCCCCTCAAATACGTAAAAAGCACACAAATCAACCATGTGCAGTCAAACGCACAGTGTCACAGTCAAAAGCTACAGCACAGATTGAATATCGTAATATCAAGATGGTTTAGGCAGGCTTGTGGAGAAAATAAAAATAAAAAATGACGAGATAAAAATATATATATTTTTTTTTGGGTCACTCACTCTTGAACTTCGCAAGCAAGCAGTGGTGAAGTTATAGATGCATGCGCAGTAATCATCAGATATGTAGCTCCCTTCCCAAAGAGGATTACACGCAGGTGCAGAGAGGTGATGCTCGGCTAGGGACGATTAAAAGCACAATGACAAGCTTTAGAAACGGAATGGTTCTGGAGAGTGTCAATAAGAGGTTGTAATCCTTGAGTGAGCCCTGTGTGTGTCTGCGGGGGAAGGGGCTTAAGCTGCATGAAGGATTAGCTGTATTGTAGTTCAAAGACATGACATATTTTCAACAGGCAGGTCATCATAATAATTTTATCCCCACACCCCCAAATACATAAAAAGCACACAAATCAACCATGTGCAGTCAAACGCAGTGTCGCAGTCAAAAGCTACAGCACAGATTGAATATCGTAATATCAAGATGGTTTAGGCAGGCTTGTGGAGAAAATAAAAAATGAGGAGAAAAAAATATATATATATTTTTTTTTTGGTCACTCCCTCTTGAACTTCGCAAGCAAGCAGTGGTGAAGTTATAGACGCATGCGCAGTAATCATCAGCTAGCAAGCAGGAATGTGATGGAAACCAGAAAAACACACATTAAAAAGGAATGGTGTGGGAGAGGTGTACTGTACTGTAGATAAGTTAAGAAGTTGAAATACTGCAGTGCAGTAAATTAGCCTGTGTGTGTGCAGGGGCGAGCGAGGGGAGAGCGCTGTATATGCCAAAATGTGATACTTTTACAGTACACGCCTATGCATTTCAACAATGTTCAAATGAGACATACAGCACTGCACATGCATGTATAAATATGCAAATTTACAATTACTGCGTGCGCACATGCAGACTGTGTACTGACGTAGGTTGAACTGCTAAAGTATTAGACTTTGAAGACAACAGCTCGCGAACGCCCCTGAGTTTTTAGACAGTATTGCAGTATTGCAGACAGCGCTAATAAAATGCTAATATTACGAGCGCTAAAATACCAGAACATATTCCGGGAAAAAAAATACTGCATCTGCCCGCGGTTATCAGAGTTGCGCCGATACGGCCGCATTAGGACAAAGGCGGCCGCAGCTGTAGTACATCAGCAGTCAGGTGAAAATGTGATTATAAAGAGTGCGTAATTTATGAGGAAAATGTAACCATACAGTTATCTCAGCTACTAATGCTTTTGACATATACCCATAAGTCAGCGTCAATGAAAAAGAGGAGAGAAAACACAAATCGTGGCTTGCGATTATTGCAACATCATTCATTGTATTGTACTTGGTATCTGTTTAATAGGGTAAAAGAAGCAAAGGGAAAAATAAAGAGCTACTGTCCCGGCCAGCTTAAAACTAATACGGCTGCCTCCACAGTTTAAAAACAGCTGCGGGCGGCGCGTGGCTATCTTCGGCCGTTTTCGGCCGATTTTCCCGCGCCTCGGGCGCTTTCAATAATAAGCACCATTAGCGCTTGTCTATTGAAGCGGCCGCCGCGCGGGAAACTCCGTTTTAAATGGAGAAAAGTCCCACAGTTAGCCCGCTATGCACCCGGCAAGCTTTAGAATAAAGATGGTCTGGACAGTATCAACTAACAAAAACATTAGACCATAAATCTGTAAAGGAAACTCAACAGATTCCATACCTATTCGTAAAACACATTGAAAAAGGTGAAAAGTTTAGCAATGCAAATTATGTATTTATCCCATCAAAGCTTTGTGCCAATCTTCAGATTGGATAAACGTTTGAAGATTGGACTGAGACACTGATGGAATAAATTAACCATTTTTATCCCTACACACTATACACTGGGGTGACTACTTTTCAGACCTTCTTCCTACCCCACCTCCATCGCAGTATCATCGAATACTTTTTGGGAAGAAGGGGTGGTATGGCCTGAGAAAATGCTTAAAACGTGGTTTAAATTCATGAAAACTTTTCTAAATCCCATCAATCTGACATTTGGTTAAAAACTCCTTCAACCCTATATTCTGTAAACTTGTATATTCTTGCATGCTTAGTTTTTATAAATCCTACATTTTCATAAATGTCTGTTTCTATTTTTCTATATACAGCATAAGTGCACTTTCTATATGTTCCTAGCTCGTCCTATTCACATTTAATACAATTGACCATTTTCTGTCATTCTATAAATAACATCTGTATGCATCTCATCCTTAGATAACTGAAGTATTTTGCTAACTGACTAACCATTAAGATCCCCATTAAATACAAAAATGTTTGTCATCTCCCACAAGGCTTTACAATCCTCTGCCCTCACTCCAACTCTAATGTACTACTGTATCTCTGCTAGTCTCTTGCACACTGCTCAAAGTTTATCCCAGACCAATAATCTACTGTATCACTCTATCCCTCATGTTTCATTATTAATTTACTACCCTAGGATGTTCTTCCCATCTTTTTCTGAACATTAGATCTAATGGTGTATATTTGCTTGATCTCTTGCCAGATACATGTCTCTTTTATATTTACAGTATATATTAGCACATGTCATTGATGTTAAATTGTGTTAGAAACCAATACATTTGTTACAACATTAAGGAGGGTGGTTTTACTGGTGTTCTAATTTTGGTTGTAAAAAGTGTTTCAAGCTTTGTCAAACCCCAATTGTTTTTGGATTTGTAGAGTTTTTTTCCCGCAATTAAAACTTTTGTGCCCATCCTTAATATGGTGTCAAAGTATGTACGGCTTTGATTAAAGTAACCTAGAGCCCCCACGGTGACAGGGTGCATGACTGCCCCCTTCCCCATATCCTCAACCCCTCTTACTCCCCTCTTATTGGCCAGTGGTGATGCAGTGATGAGGGTGAGGGCGTCAGGGGGAGGTTATAATAGGGTCTGGACACAGGCAGTGAATCATTCCACGTCATGCCAGCAAAGTTCCTGCCCACCTTTCCTTTGTTTATATGATATTATTGTGTTTGATGCATGTACTTGTTGAGTTTATAAAAAAAAATGTAGAGAGAAGAGAAATGAAAAGAAAAAGCCTATGTCTGTTTTATCTTTTTGAAGTGGGTATTTTGGGTGTGTTGCCTCTGTCGCGTTGGTTGTTGGGGTGTGTGGTTTAACCTTGCCAGGTGGGGCCCTATGGTACGCTAAAGCCCTATAGTGGCTGTGATTGGTGAGTAGGTAGGGATCATTGTGCTGAGAGTTCCTTGGGCTCCTTCTCACTAAATGGCCGGGCCTGTGTGGTGTTTCGGTCCATGCTTTGAGTACCATTGACCTTCACCTGGTTGAGCACTCTGAGAGGGTTGGAACTTATAAGGTTATGTTATTTATTTTAATAAATGCTGCTGCGATTGTACCTCCAGACCTTTGTTTGTATTTATTTATTATATATATATATATATATATATATATATATATATATATACAGTGTTCGACAAACCTATACATTTGCTCGCCCCGGGCGAGTGGATTTAACATCGTGGCGAGCTCCTATTCGCCCAAACAGCATACGTTTGGTACTAGGTGGCGAGTAGATTTTTTTGTGTGGCGAGTAGATTTTTTGGTGATATGTCAACCACTGTATATATATATATATATATATATATATATATATATATATATATATATATATATACAGTGGTTGACAAATCACCAAAAAATCTACTCGCCACACAAAAAAATCTACTCGCCACCTAGTACCAAACGTGTGCTGCTTGGGCCAATATTTACTCGCCCGGGGGTTAAATCCACTCGCCCGGGGCGAGCAAATGTATAGGTTTGTCGAACACTGTATATATATATATATATATATATATATATATATATATATATATATGCAAATATAGCTGTATGCTCATCTGCATGTCTTAGGCAGGTCTGCAACCCCGCCTTTCCCCATTATCACCCAGCATACAGCACTTCCACTGCAGCAAGGGATTCTGGGAAATGACATGCAAATGAGCACACAGTGTCACTTTTTGCCTCAATAACCATTTTTAACATGGTTCCCTATAGGCTTAAGCTTGCTGCATGGTCACAGCTTTGAGCACAGCCAGGGTTAAGGTGCATACCCAGAAAACCACCCACAGACAGCTGTTTCGACCTTGATGGGTCTCATCAGTGTGGGGTTGATTTTACTGGGAATGCAAGAGAGGCTTATGGGATAGGCCAAACCATAATACTGAGTTAAGTTATGGTGAGTAAAAAAAGTGACAAAAACCCTCCACAGGAAAGCAAATATGCAAATATAGCTGTATGCTCATCTGCATGTCTTAGGCAGGTCTGCAACCCCGCCTTTCCCCATTATCACCCAGCATACAGCACTTCCACTGCAGTAAGGGATTCTGGGAAATGACATGCAAATGAGCACACAGTGTCACTTTTTGCCTCAATAACCATTTTTATATATATATATATATATATATATATACACATACATACACACTGGGGGGTGGGAGGGTTCTCCATGGTGGGATCCGAGGTCTTGTTTGCACACTCACATTTTTGTTGTCTCATGTTTAATCACGCGCATAATACTGTATCACATTCTACTTTCCTCAAAAATGTTGATGAAAGCTTCCTTAACTTTATCATACTATTTTTAATCCTCTTCCCACTAAGGAAGAACACACCTCCCATAGTGTACAACAGGGAATTAACGTGATGTTCCTTACTTTTACCTTCTAAATCTGACGCAAGTCGGAAGTGCTCAAAGCACTGATCCAATCACTAGTGGATTTAACGTCAATATGCAAATGACCTGTGATATGAAGTGCTGCTGGCAGCATGGAAGTCTGTGAGAATTCGACACTGTTTTGTGTATACACTGAGATGAGGGGTCTCTCAGTCTGATGCTGATAGATATATATTTGATGCATATGCAATCAACTCTGAAGTTTATACTGACCCAGTTGCAGGTTGTGTTTTCTGTTCAAGCATATGTCCCCCTGTAGGAGAATGCCCATTAGGGAGGGAGCATTGGACACAGGTCTGAACATCATGCAGCTTAATTTACCTTAACATGGCTGCCTGAGCCGCTGAACCCATCCCCAGTGAACCAGGAAGTGCTCAGAATGCCTTTACAGTTTAGACACGGGATCACATCAGAGGAGTATGTGGGGGCTTCCTGAACAACCCCTGCAAACCCTACAGTGGCAACAGAAGAGGTAGGAATCTGAGGGCACTTTTGAAATGGAGGGTCCTTCCCATCACTCCCGAAAGGTATAGACCAATCACTCTTTATCACCATCTCTACCCCTAAGATTTGGCCTAGTTTCTTCCTTGCAGTCTGGCACATCAATCTGTGCCATGGTTTGGTTTTCCCCGAACTGCAGTAGTTTGGTAAGGCTGCCTCACTGAACTAGTAGTTTTTGCCCCAATGAACTCACCTATCCTTGACTAGTACTTAAGAAGATTTATCCTGTTAGTTACACCAAAACAGGTAAAAGGTTGATATATTTTTTTTGTTTTATTTTAATCAAATAGGCATCGTTAATTTTAGTGATATAATGGATGGATATTTATGAAGAAATTAATCTATGGTTTACATTGAGTAAATAATTCCTGAAGAGCTTTGTGTGAGCCAAGCTATACTGTATATCAGATTTAATGAAGAAGGATCTTTTACGTCAATCAGTATTGAGGGTCGGTTGACATGGGACATGGGTGTCTTCAGATTGAAGATGAACATCAGGCCTTGGATTTATAGTTTTTATGTTCCCATGTTTTTTTTTTAGTATTGATTTTTTTGTACGTGTGCATAAACCCACAGATGTACTTTGGTTGTTTTTTAATTGATCCTGAAGAGCATTGAGCACCTGAACATGAATGGCATAAGTGGTCTCATTTTATCACTAAACCCTTTGGTCACAATGAGGCTACCTAGGCTCTCCATGAGGCTCATCAGGTATCTAAAAGGTTAAAGCACTTGCCTCCAATAGAATAATGTCACATGTTTTCTTACATTATCTATGGTAGGCATGTACCATATTTGCATGTGACTTTTTGGCATCATTCAGAAAATTGAGATAGTGATTTTTGTGGTTCTCCTATATTAACACCAATATGCAAAATAGGTCAATAAAGCATCGTTATCATGCATACAGTATATAATTCTTAGTGCAAACAGCGTGAAATTGGAAAAATATCCTGCATCATATTTTTTATAACGCTAAATATTATTATAATTTAACAACCTTTAGTGAACTATAGTCTTTGGGTGTAGTTTTTGGGTGTACACTGGTCACACAAAAATGACCAGATACAATACGTTTTATGGTATATTCACATCACCATTGTCAGCTAATTCCACATTAGTAGTCTAATAATAATCACGTTCCTGGTTTTCTGTGCCTTTTTATTGCTCTGTAAGAAAATTTTGGGAATGACAGAGTAAGATTTAAAGAAATAAATAAAATATTTAGAAATAAGGCACCTTTATTATACTATCAGTCTTTAACAAGCTAGTACTGCTTTTGCTAGGTGGTAAATAGGCTTTGATAAATTGTCCACAACAACTTTTGTATAGTACAGCATTTAAAATGTTCCTGAACACCAAAGTTGAATTAAATGCCATAATAGATGTTCCAAAATTTGTTTAACTGTTATTTGAGTAAATAGTAGATCAAATTACTTTCAATTTACTTCTTGGATCAAGATCAGGTCTAGCAGAGGGTGGAATGAATGCTAATTGTTTATCTCGCAGCAATTACAAGAGTCAAGCTGAAATACATTTTAAAAGCCTCAGCAGATTTCCTAATGCAGTTTGCATGATCAAATAATTCCCATTAACAACTTGAGTCTCATTACACAAATGGCCTGATGCCCTTTCCAGATTTTTTTTAAAAAAAGTAAAAAAAATCACTAATTTCATGCACCCAAACATGCTATTTAAAAATCACATTATTATAGAATATTTGGTTACAAATATATCTCAAGACTACAGAAAGACAGAACATTTCTACAGTTAGTATGTTTAAAAATAAATAGCTACAAATCCTAAGTGTGTTGATTTTATGTACAATAGAAGGACTGAAAAACATTGAGTCCAAGTAAAAATGGAGAATAAGAGGAAGTGAATGAGGCAATTTCCAGTAAAACAGATTATAGCAAGATGTTGGGACAATATACACATACTGTAGGTATTATGTAGATTGACTCAGCTTTTTCTCCCATAAAAATTACAAGCAAGACTTATGATTTGTTCAAAACTAGGTCAGGAGAAATTAATTATGCAACACGTTTTCACATACCAATAGCCCTTGCACAGAAGCATCTAGGCAAGAATTATGCAGTTGTAAACACATTCTCATTTTATATTTTTGTTCTCAAAAAGGGAGATTGAAAAAATAAAGAAAATTTGATGCAAATGTACAAGACTTTATCATGGTACAGGAAAAACATATTATATTTATAATTTCCCACTTATCATTTTGAGGATCACTGAACATGAGAGCCAGAATTTCTCTGGGCTACGTTTACGGTAATGTAATACAGTTTTAATACAAGGGGGTCCTTGTCACAGTAGATTTATATGATACAACCTTGTTCTGTAAGATCACTTCCCCACTTATATAGTCTCAACAGAGTAAAGGGGAGTCAGGTACATGTGCAGCCACCAAGATTCGACCACATCTCGGGATAAAAAACGCAAAATGCCACAATACCTCGTGAGGTAGACCGCAGCAGACTAATGGCACAATGGAATAATGCAGTGGGAGTCCCTACTGTGTGTATCCTACCAGGTTCTGCCTGTCTGTAAGAGACACGCATTAAGAGATAGACTGAATCAGTCACTCTACCTGCGTGCTTCTAATAGACGATCGCGGGGGGGTTATTTCATTTTAATATTACATTATTGTAGCAGGGGTCTCCGGAGCTGAACCGCATTGATTTCAGGTCGGGGCATCTCTGCTACCTGAGTTACAGGTTCCGTTATGGGGTGACGGTATCCCAGTGGCCATGTTTAAATTCTCACGCGTCACGGCCCACGTGATCCGGGGATTTAAACAAATATCAGCACCCCATAATGGGGCCTGTAACTCGGGGAAGCAGGGGGTACCCGGACCTGAAATCAATGAGATTCAGCTCCAGTTTTGAAAAGTCGGCCAGTGCTCTTTCAGCTCAGACTCAAGTGGAACACGCAATCTGATTGGCTCATATCTTCTTATAGTATTCGCTGCTTCATTCATAAAATAGAAGCAGACCGGACAGCGCGTGGGAACTTTATCAAGCAACCAATCAGAGCCAAGCCGTGTAGAAAAGTTGGGTCAGCGGGAAATTTGAAGTAGCCAAGAGACATGCACAAGCCTGCCACATCTCCCCCAGCTATCCCTATGCCACCCGCTGGTCATGCGTCCCCAGGTCTGGCAGAACAAGTGGCATCCTGGAGGACTGCCATTGATCTCCAGACCTAGTACTCTGCCTTTCCCCACTGACCAAATGACATTCACACCTCTGGGCATTCTCTTGCTGTTTTGAACTCCGATGTCCAGCAGACCTACTGGCGCCTATGGGTTTACCCTGACTGCCTGTTTGGACATCAGTTCCGAATGTAAAACACACTGAAATACATTTTAATAAACACTAAGGGGCCTATGCAGAGAGCAGCGAATTTTAAAATTGGCGAATTTATTAAAAAGTAGCTTTTTTGGAGAGTTTTATTCTCCATATGCAGAAAAGTGCGAATTCTGCTATGTTTAACATGGATGCGTGTGGCGAGTTTAAATTGGCGAGATGCGCGCTTCAGAAACGTGTAAAAACAAATTTGCGCCTTTTTTTTCCCTTTGCAATGGCCGCGAGCGGCAGCTTCTTGCCAATTTTTTCTGGCGAGGCAAAAAGGAGACAATCGCGCCATTTTATTGGCGCGAACAGCCGCTAGATGCCGTTCGCGCCTCTCTGCATTAGGATATTTTTAAAACTGGCGAGATTGAGGTTCTCGCCAGCCGCGAGGCAAGTTTTACAAATAGAAAAGAAAAATTGGCGCGTTTTTCGGAACTCGCCATTTTCTGCTGCTTTCTGCGCGATTTTCTCCAAAAAATGGCGAATTTCGAAATAGCGCTGCTCTCTGCATAGGCCCCATAGTCTCGTGGAATGCCTTCAGCTATGTGGGTCTTTAGGTGAGGATCTTGGAGTTTGAAATCTAGGAGTCTTGGAGACACTGTATGGCCCCAGTGCAACTCACCCCGGGTACACAAAAATAGTGCGAGTAAGCCAGGGAGAATTATAGGGCCACCGGTAACTTTGTCCCCAGACCTCGTACAATCAAAATTACTTGCTTTTCACCCCAAACCCCTACCTAAGACTTGGATTCCCAAAATTTGGAGTCTCTAGGGTACAGGGAACAGAAAAGGAAAAAATATTGTCTCTTTATTTCTGCCTGCCTTATTTCCCCACACACTTTCCCTGTGACTCAGTTTGGACTGGCAGAGCCCCCCCCAACCTTATATACGGTTGGGCACCCACAAACTCTATACAGGTTGTGGGTCACCTTGGCACTAGCTGGGGTACCCCCCTTAACCAAGGGATTCCCTCAGCTACAGGAATACATATTTATCCGTGTGCCTCATTCTTCTTTCTGGGATGTGCTGAAGCAGGGTACCCTAGTGGTGAGTCATGCTTACGTTTTCATCGGGAAGTAATGCTGGGACAATATGACTACATGTATCCAAGAATCAGGCAGGATTCTCGGGTACATTTATTGGGGACATGGTAACTCGGACCCCAACCTCCTAGGCACATTCTGCCAATGGTTCCTCCGCAAACCCCCCCTTGAAACTCATACACTAGCAATCCCTGCTTAATGGCCTGCCCGGAGAGGGAAAAACACAAAAAAAATGGTTTTATTACACAAAGTACAATGTGATCTGGGTCCAAGAGCTAACTCTCTGGGACTCTTATACATGGAGCAGGTGTAACCAAAACAGACTTGACCTTTATTATACAGCCTGGTTACACCCTCCCATCACAGAGTGTTAACCCCTTAATTACTATAGTGGTTACTAACAGCTAAGGTGATGAAGGGGTTAGGGGCCATTAGATTGTATTTTTCTTATTGTACTGTTGCTGACTACGGAGGACAAGGACGGTAATGAGGATGAGGACAGCCTTCATCCTGGCAGGGGTAAGTGCAAGTTTTATTTACTTTATGCTGGCTGATATTTTATTTTAAATGGGCAAATACACTATTATCTATATCTGGATAATAGTAATTTTGCCCATTGCTGTACTGTATGAGTTAGGGGGGGTTTCGGGGGGACAGGGGGTGGGTTGTGTTTTGGTACAGTAGGTAGTAGGTATTTTAATGTTTATGTGGGTAGAGGGATTGAGAGAAGGGGGTAGTTGCCATAGAGTGGGTGGTTAGGCATCGGGTAGGTAGTGGGAGGGGGTTAAGCATTTCATTACCATAGTGGTTACTACCGCTAAGGTAGTGAAGGGGTTAACCCCTCCTGCAACCTTCCCGGTAGGCCTAACCACCCACCCTGGGGATATTACCCTTTCACTCACGCCCTCTGCCCCCAATAAATCTGTTTTTACCACCTACCATAATGGAGCCAGCCGCGAGGCAAGTTTTACAAATAGAAAAGAAAAATTGGCGCGTTTTTCGGAACTCGCCATTTTCTGCTGCTTTCTGCGCGATTTTCTCCAAAAAATGGCGAATTTCGAAATAGCGCTGCTCTCTGCATAGGCCCCATAGTCTCGTGGAATGCCTTCAGCTATGTGGGTCTTTAGGTGAGGATCTTGGAGTTTGAAATCTAGGAGTCTTGGAGACACTGTATGGCCCCAGTGCAACTCACCCCGGGTACACAAAAATAGTGCGAGTAAGCCAGGGAGCGGTTAGCTGCTAAGGTAATGAAGCTGCTTTTATTTTATTTTAATATTACAGTATTTTAGTAGAGGGTCTCCGTAACTGAACCGCATTGATTTCAGGTCTGGGGACCCCCTGCTTCCCGAGTTACAGACCCCGTTATCCCTCTTGTTTGTTTATGTCCCCCGATCATGTTGGCTGTGACGCGGGAGAATTTAAACAGGGCTGCTGGGATACCACCTACCATAATGGAGCCTGTAACTCGGCAAGAGGCACGCAGGTAGAGTGACTGATTCAGTCTATCTTTTACAGCGCATCTTTACAGACGGCTGAAACACGGTAGAATTCACACAGCAGGGACACTCGCTGTCTTAATCCGACGGGCCATTTATCTGCTGCGGTCCACCTCGCTAAGGTATCTCATCGAAATCTCAACATTTTTGGCGAGAAATAGTCGAATCTTGGTAGCTGTGTCTGTATTTGTTTATCTGCCATTGCCCGATTACAGATTATGATAATAAATTCCAAAGTCTCTTTTATTGTCCTGCTGTATCACAACTAATATACATTTGAAATAATTATTTCTATATCATGGAGCTAGATGGTAATCTTGCAGGTGGTGTGCTCTGTGATCAACTGAGTCATTTTGAGGATGTGTCTATTGGCAACAGTATATTGAGTAGATTCTGCATCAAAAACACAAAGAAGGAACATGAAAGCGTGGAGTTAATGGAGTGATGTGTTCCACATTAATGCATTATTATTTGTGGATTTTCTTTCCATATTCCTCTTTGTGCTTCATTTAAATTGCAATGTCAGAATTGACAACAACTTAATCTACAGTGTACTTAAGATATATGAAATACTTTGTATCAAACAGTAAAGGATAGAATAGTACATTACCAAAATACTGCTTGTAATAATACAGTCGGAAAAAGGGGGGGAAAGGAGAACACAAAATGGATGTGTCTCCTAAAAGAATTCACTATACTGCACTCCTACTTAATTTAAAATTTAACTTTTAATATATTTACATAAAACATATGTTACCAAAATGTCGTGTATTGTGCATTAAAAATAAATTAAATTAACAAGACCAAGCATCCGTGTCAGTGAATGTGCGTTGGGATGGTCTCAAACAACTAATTGTAGTTGAGATTGCAAGACACAGGACGCTAATAGTCAGGGTATAAACCCCTCTGGGGCACCTATGAGACCAGGTAAATGTATATACATATATATAACAAACTCAGTGAATGATTGTATCGTGAAAATTCAGCAGTCCTGCTTAAACTTATAAACCACAAAGCACTTAGGGATGTTAGTTAGAAGTGTATTACCATACAGTGGGTATGGAAGTGATGATTTGGCACAGGTTATAGGCCCTAGACCCATGATCACCAGCAGACGGTCCAAAAACCTACGGGACTCATTAGTGAACAGCCATTTTCAACGCTCCAGAACCACAACTTGGTTGAGTCCTGTGAAGGGCATGTACCGCTGTCAAGGGTGCAAAGCATGCAGACACATTCATGTGGGCAAAGTATTCGCCAATCATGACAACACATCTTTCTGTGGACAGTTTCATCAACTGTCGGACTCCCAACGTTATCTATCTTATCACATGCGAATGTGGTAAGAGATACGTTGGAAAAACAACTAGACAACTACGCAGACGTGTTTTGGAACACATTAATTCCATTAAACACTCTGCTGAAACATCTGTTGCCAGACATGTGACACAATACCACAATGGCGATACCAATGCCATCAAGTTCATGGGCATTTACCAGCTGAAATGTCCCATGAGAGGGGGCAATATTGACCAATCCCTGCTTCGGATTGAAGCAGAATGGATTTTCAAATTAAAAACCAGGAGCCCCAATGGACTCAATGAGGGGTTCACTTAAACACCCTTTATTTGATCAGGAAGGTTCTCCTGGTTAGACTCTGTTATTTATCCCGTGTTCTCCTGTTGTGTTTAAATGGTTTACTCATTTGCTATATATATTTCTATATACGAGCAGCCATACCATTCTCCATGCCCATTGTGTTGTTTCCCAGCAATTGGTATTGAAAGATATTATAACATTACCACCATATTAATGACTATATTACCAAAGTTCTAAACCCAGCGTTGGGCTTAGTCGTTATGTATGCTATATGTGTGTAGAACAGTAATTACACAATGAAAATACCACGCAAAATTACTATATACATATACATTAATTGGTTTTTTATTTTCTTCATTCATCCTATCACTACCTCCAAGCCTGACACATTGAGCAGTATATCACTATGGGGGAGTATATACAACCTAATCTCTGCAATTATACTCTGCACAAAATAGTTAGAAAAGGTACTGTAGACCCTTACCCACCATCATACTGATCATCATCTGTCACATGTTCAATAACACCCTTCTCACCTGCCAACATCTAGGGTATGAGCTGTTAAAGATTATTCATTATCTATACATCCAAAGCTCTATATGTACCCTTTATGGCTCACATGTATATAGTGAGCATTTCCAACCATACTGAATAAGGACAGATTGATTGAACAATTAAAACCACACTGTTTATTGAAAAGGCTAAATATTTCTAAGTGCCCACGCATGCGCGATATGAACATTTTATTTTTGACGAAATTTTCTAAGTCCCGACGCATGCGCATCGCGCGCGGCCTCAGATGGCAGCAGGCCACGTAATTTTGGAGTCCGAACGCATGCGCAATATGCCTGGACTATGGCAGTACTGTTGCCTCAGGCTCTTGCACATGCGCGTTCATACGGGTTACTTTGGAGTCTCCGTGCATGCGCAGTCGCACGGGCATCGGGCTAGAGCCTCTAAGTCTTCGCGCATGCGCATTACGTTGACTCTGATCTAGCAACTTTTACTCTAAGTGCCCACGCATGCGCAATATGTTCTATTTCGGTTTGTTGGATTTTCTAAGTTCACGCGCATGCGCATTGGACTCTAATTTCGCCGATCAATGCCACGCTATTATAGAAGCCCAAAAAAACGCTCGAATTAACACACAAATTCAGCACTATTGTTGTTGAATGTGTGGGAACTGACCCAGATGTTTTATTTAGCATTTTTGTAGTTTGATGGGTTTAGTTTGGTAACTGACCAACTGCGCATGTGCAACAGCTGGCAATTGTTCAATCTGCAATCAAGGTACCGTTTGGGTATATAAGGGCTCAGTCTTCCTCCCCCCAGCAAATTTGTCCCTGAGGAAGCTCCTTTGCTGGAGGGAAACGCGCGTTTGTCCCTGAGGAAGCTCCTTTGCTGGAGGGAAACGCGCGTTGGACACGCAATGTTGTCAGTCTCCTACTTGGAGCTGCTTTTATGTAGTGTTCTGTAGTCTCCTGGCTCTATCTATGTAGACCTTAAATTGGTTATCTTTATCAACACTCAGTGCGCAAGCTTTCCTGCTCTCTATATGATATGTTTATTTGGAGTGTGCTGTATAATGACTCACTGACCAAAATGTTGTGAACAATTGCTTCATTATGCTGTGAATCATCTACTTTCCATTACCACACTATCAGCTGCACTTCCATACCCACTGGATGGTAATACACTTCTAACTAACATCCCTAAGTGCTTTGTGGTTTATAAGTTTAAGCAGGACTGCTGAATTTTCACGATACAATCATTCACTGAGTTTGTTATATATATGTATATACATTTACCTGGTCTCATAGGTGCCCCAGAGGGGTTTATACCCTGACTATTAGCGTCCTGTGTCTTGCAATCTCAACTACAATTAGTTGTTTGAGACCATCCCAAAGCACATTCACTGACACAGATGCTTGGTCTTGTTAATTTAATTTATTTTTAATGCACAATACACGACGTTTTGGTAACATATGTTTTATGTAAATATATTAAAAGTTAAATTTTAAATTAAGTAGGAGTGCAGTATAGTGAATTCTTTTAGGAGACACATCCATTTTGTGTTCTCCTTTCCCCCCCTTTTTCCGATTCACTTTTCAGTTCACAGTTTGCACCCACTTTTTTGATTACCATATATTCACCCATTATTTTTTTCAATTGGTGTGGTTTTGCGATCACTCCCTAACACTAGTGTTTTCTCTAATAAAACAGTCTGCTTAACAAATAGATATTTTTTCACTGAATAACGCTAATTCATTTCAATGACATTACCACATGGGGTACATGTTGGGCTTTGTTGTTTTCTATTTTTATGTTCTAAAAATGCAATTCAGTTTACACACATTGTCATACTGTACATTGTACATACCTATATTTATATATTTGTCATTTTCATTGACTACCATAATCGTATCCACCACAAGTTTAATATCTCATTCTTATAAGTAGTTGTTTATTTAATTTCAATATAAAAGATTCATAAACTGTGCCTTTAATTAAAAAAAAATACTTTATGAACACTTTGGTCAAAATTGATCTTTAAACATGTTTTACATTTACACTATGCAGCCATAAGATCCTGTGATTTGGAAACTCCAACGAAATTCACATTTTCTAGAAACAACTTGATTTCCAGATTTTCTTCCCCGTCCATCTAGTTGCATTGGTATACTTACAATGTATGTTTTCTTGTTCTTCACTTCTGTCCAATATTTTTACTCTATTGTAATTTATCAACACAACTGTACCTGTTGTTTATACTATAACCTCTCCTTCCTCATGTCATTTTTGTATTTGTTTTGCTCTTCTGAAACATCTAATCAACTATACAGTATTTACTTCCAACATCAAAATTAAATTTGATCCACACTTTCTACTTTTCATTTAGATAAAACCCACTAGGACTTTTATAACTGGTTTCCCTTATCTGCATACTAACATGCCCATACACGGGGACTGCACACAATGAAAACCTCACTGACATTTGGAAAACATACTGTCGATTTGCAAGGTGTATGTAAGAAGACCCTTGTGTACATGAAATTGTAATTATTTAATTGATTTTCTTCTGATGTCATTGACAAACTTTTTTTCAGAAGCAAGAAAGGGAATACATTAAAGTACTTTTTAAGTATTTGAAAGCATGGCTGTGCTTTCATTGTCATTGTTTTGGGGCTATTTTTACAAGCTTTGCAGACCACAGTGTTCGAATACTGTACTTCTAAATTCTTGAAGGAGATCAACTTACATTTTAAACACACACGACCAGTGGTGTAAGTAGGTGTTTTTTTGTGCCCGAGGAAAGTTCCTCCAACTGCACGCTGACACTAGCACACTGACATACCGCACACTTATACTGTACATTCTTGCACATAGCTCCTCCACTCACACATTATGGACAGCAGGGGTAGGCAGAGTCCTTAGGCCTCTGTCTCACTCCTGCTCTCTGCTCCCCCTCCTTCCTCACTGACCGGCGCTGCGCTAACCTACCTGTCAGTCAGCACTGCAACTGCTCCCTCCCCCCCCCCCCACTAACCGGCACTAGTGAACCAGGATCAGGCGCTTTAACCGGCTGCAGCACTGATTGACAGGTTCATCATTGCAGTGTCGCAACACAGGCTTCAGGGGAGATCTCTGCGCCACCCCGCCCCCCCCCCCCACATCTGACTGCGCCTTGGACAGTTGCCCCACTCACCCTCTCTCCTAGTTCCACCACTGCACATGACTAAAGAATATGATTTTCATTTCCGTTATAGGTTCAAATGCTGTTTAAATTTCAAACATACACATGGTTATTTTTACAATTTAATTCCACATTTCTTTTTTAATTTTTTTTATTATGCTCATTTATATTCTTTTCAGATACCATACTTGGAAAGAAAGAACTCTGTATTTTAGAGACATGCCACTAATGTTATTAACTTTCAAATGCTACTCAGCAGTGGCATGAAACACATTCTCATAAGTTTAAATGTACAATGAATAGATCAAAATGTCTTCACTGTAAGTACATGATGGCACCAGCTATGTGAGAGAAGAATATTGTATAACTAATATGATAAACATGTAGAAATGTATGCCTACCAAAAACATTAGAATCTTTAATGTAAACCATTTGTTCAGTGGGCAGTTATTATTCCAAAACACCTGATTTGAACACTGGAGTTATATTAAAATCTAAGTTAATTAAAGATAGGAAGATATTAAAACAGAGCTCAATTAAAGGGATAGTATGTTTTGTTTAATTAAAAAGTATGGTACCTCGTATCATAATGATAATCTAATTACATACCCAAGCAGTTGTCTGTGTAATACCAATATTTGTGATTATATTTTAGGCTTATTTAATTACTTCATATCAACTAACATATTTAAGATTTCCTTAACCATCACTGTTGATTTAAAAATGCTATAGAAAGTTTTCAGACTATTTTCAGTTTGCACTATTACAATATTTGACTTCAATTTTAAAGCAACAATTCTTAATAAAAAAAATTATATTGAGTAACAGTCTTTCTTTTTTAAATATTGCACAGATTTATAGAACATAGAAATGATTAAATCTTAGACTTGTAAATACCTAAGAAACTTACATTACATGTATCAAATAATAATTACATTTAACATACAGTAGATGCTAAAGAAATAAAATAAATGTAAAAAAAATGGACTTCAAAATGGTGTACTAATCCTGTACTAGTTATTGATATTAAAAGGATGGCTCAATAAATAGCTCCAAGATGTCTGTACTCAGAGCCTACAGATATTATGACATTATTCAAGCACACCCTTTGTAGTTCTTAATGGCAACTGGGTCTATCTTGAGTTATAATTCAACCATATTTCATTGGTGGTTCATGTCAATAAAACACATGTAATGGCACATTTATCCACAAATAATCAGGTCAGCTTATAAATGTAACATATACAGTACATGTTCAATAAAGTGCCTGTGATTCAGTGGATGTGCCTATGCATTAAATAAGGAAACAGTTTTATTCTGCGGTATGTGCCAAATGGATACATTAAAGAATGTCAACCTGTTTATAGCCCAACATGAAACTGTTTGTACCACTGTATCAGCAGTAAGTGGACCCCTTTATCCAATGCTTGTTTTGGTGCTGGTTAGAGGTTGGAGTAGAAAATATAAATTTCTGGATATCGGAGGTTTCTAAAAGTGTTTGATGAGATGGCAAATAAGTGTCAGGCTACACATATTTCTGT
This sequence comes from Ascaphus truei, assembly GCF_040206685.1. Taxonomy (NCBI): domain Eukaryota; kingdom Metazoa; phylum Chordata; class Amphibia; order Anura; family Ascaphidae; genus Ascaphus; species Ascaphus truei. Next base: position 155,668,464 of record NC_134483.1, on the reverse strand, counting down.
TTTACATACCCCAGTGTTACCATAGAGTTCTTTGAGAGTCTTCTGTGTTCTGCTTACATTGAATGTGAAAGATGTAATGAAAGTCAAACTACTAACTGAGACGTTACTGGCATGCTCAGAATATGTTCATCTTATAAATAGAGAATAAGGAATTGATCATTTACAGTGAGCTGTATGACTCATATTTATACCTTTATTGTAACCACAGTAGAAGTGAACAATCTGAATTGATCAGCCCAGGTTTTTACTTTTCTGGTGTTCCACCTTGGTTTCCTTACTAATTACTACTTCTGGTACAGGGATCAGATAATATGACAACACTAATGTCCAATTTCCTGAATGTTAGGTAAGCAATGAGGAAGATGTAATCTTTCAATGGTAAGGAGACAGATCTATTTCCCCCAAAGGCAAACATTATAATGACATTAGATTCTACATTACATTTTTCTCACACACACACACACACACACACACACACACACACACACACACACACACACACACACACACACACACACACACACACACACACACACACACACACACACACACACACCTGCTTGTGTATCTCAATATGATTCACTTACATTCTATACAAGTAAAATACACATATGACTAGCACTTTCTTTTTCAGGTAACAGCAATAGCATGCAGCGACATTAGTGCTTTCTAGACTGTAATACCATTTATTACAGATCATTTGTTTCTTCAGCATGCTTATTTTGTATTTAGCCTACAGTATGGAACCTGCAGGAAAAGCTGACATTTACTATAGAACATTACCTAAATTCAGTGATGTATCTAGAAGGAGGAAGTTGGAACATTCAGTGAAAACACACTGACAGACTTGCTGGAAAATGTAACATTACTCTTTCAACCTGATGTAAGTGAGAATAATTTCTGTAAAACGTTACTTCTGCAGATATTTATCATGATAACTAATAATAACAATTCATTGTATTAATAGGATTGAAAAATACCTACATACTGTATGAGATAAAGCATATTGAGATAGAGCACTATTTATTCTCTAAGGCCCTTTTCAATATGCTGTAAATCTTGCCATGAAAGCACAAGACAGCTTAACAGTCTATTGAATAGGGGCCTAAGTGAACTGTGTTGCAAGTAAGTAGTTCTATCTCTATTCTCTATTTTATGTTACTTTTCAAGGAGCCGGTCCCAGTAGGGTTATAATTTATTTTCCTATGGTCCAACAACCAATGAGGGGCTTTGAAAGTGCCATAGTTATGAAAAGCCCTACTTTTAAGTAGCTTCAAGTCACCGCCTGTGTTGCTTGGGTAAGTGGCTGTGCTGCTTGCATCCAGTTGCTCAAGTAACAAAGAGGGTGACTTCCCTGACGTGCACTTATAGGATTCTTTACATTGATATTTTGCAGTCAGCAAAAAAAAAAAATCAGCTATGGGTGAATATTTCAAACAAGGATCTCCAACTAATTTCCACCAGTGCTATCTTGATTACTGACAATTCTTCTTTTTTTTTTCAATTAATATAAAAAAAATTAAGTATACGTATAAATAAGGATTTAATCACATTCATATTATACAGGGGACCAAAACCTGTGCTTTGTCTGTAAATCAATCGAAATGCTTACCCCCCCCCCCCATCCCCACCCCCCCAAACTGGGAATGTACAATACAAGCATCCTAAAAATACCAATCACTTTTATTACATTGGCTGTCTATGTAAGGCATGGTGTTTTTATATACAGTAGATGTATTCTCTGCTGTGGGTATGCTGAGAAGAAGGTACACTATACGATGGTTGGTATACAACTTATATTTCTGTAATATGTCAATGTTATATGTATATGTTAGTCACAACATTTAGTTTTAAACATATTGTTTTCCTTGTTTGACCTTTGTAGCAGTCATTTGGTAATAAAATGATCATGAAACTAGACTGCAGTTCTCTGCTTATTTTTCAGTGTTGGCTTTTCTTCACAGAAGCCAGAAGCTGGCAAAGCAAGAAATGCACCTGCAAACTGTGCATATCTCTGCTGGCAGAGGTGCAAAAATGAACTCAGAGTCATCAGACTCTTTTTCTGTGTTTAAAAATTGCAGCTTATATTATCACAGAACAGGAGGCCACAAGGGCAAGAAAGGAGATAACAGACAGGAAAAATAACTGGGTCAGTCAAGTCAAAGAGAAATACTATTCCTGTAAAGGGACAATGCCGAGAAAGGCTTTTGAAGCCATTAGTAGGTCTATGTTTGTCTTCTTATTGTAAATGAAGTATGTTGCTGCCATTTAAATACCACATGGCTCCTTTTTGGAAGACTATCAAAACAAGAAAACGCTTGTTAACCAGGAGAAATAGTAAGCTTTGGCAAAGTAATTGGCATGTAGGTGAAAGGTCTCTGCGTGATCACCAGAATACTATTATGTTTCATGAGCATTAAAGTAAAAGTGCAAAGTCTTTAGAGAAAGAGTTATTATACCTATAAAAATATGTACAGTAATATAAAAATATTAAATATGATTCTATTATTATTATCTTTAATATTTTTGTAAGTTCAACTATTCTTTTTGCTATTTAAATGCAATAAAGCAATTTGTGGAAAATATTTTGTATTGCGTTTGGCCGTGCATGTGCGATCGGCACTTACCTACTGCACATGCGTGATCGGTACTTGCCACCCTGCGCATGCACAACCAACACTTGCCTACTGTGCATGCGCAACTAGCACTTTCCTACTGTGCAGGCGTAACCGACACTTGCCTACTGTGCAAGTGCAACTGACACTTGCCTACTGTGCATGAGCAATCGGGACTTGCCAGCTGCTCATGTGCATGCGCAGTAGCAAATGCCAGTCACACATGCACAGCTATAAAAATATGCATTGTTCCCCCTAGAAAGCGGGCACCCCAAGAGCACGGGCCCCGGGCTTTGCCTTGGCTGCCCTGACAATAGCTACGTCCTGGCTGGAGTTGCCTATTCCTTCTCTGGCGACACTCTAATCCCGAGTTTTAATAATATAGCAAAAAAGATTGGCAGGATTGCTACTTTAATCTGTCACCATCTATCTGTTCAAAGATCTTCCCTCCAAGACCATTTTAAAATAAAGGAAAACAAATGTTTTGATAGAACACTTTAAACAACATCCATTGGTACTGTTTTCAGCCACATTTCCACATTCACTTGAATGGAGTATTTTGTTCGAATGTGGCCCGATTGGCAGCTTTGGCAGATATTGAATAAGTACCATACCGTGATAGGAACTGGTAGATCTGATTAAAAACATAATTATTCATTATTCATTAAATATGATAGTGCCAATCAGGGCATCATTGCATGCATTCACCCAATTAAGTAAATGCGAGTTTACATGTGATAGTAGCCCCCTATAAAGACTATTGCAGTTTAATGAATAACCCACATAGTCTTATTATAACTCATTGATTCATTATGGGTATTCATTTCGGACGTCACTTCCGGAAGCGTCGCTGTCACTGGGAAATGGAAGAATCGGGTGCAACTTCTACTTTGCTTGGTAGTCTGGTCAGCGACGCTTCCAGAAGTGACACCACCCCCACGGATCGGAGCAAGAGAGGAGTGAGGCCGGTGTTTGACATCTGTGCCTGTTTCTGGACCCAGGGTGGTCTAAATGCTTAAGACAGAGCACCCTTTGTGAGTGCATTGTCTTTCTCTTTTTGATTTGTTTTAGTAAATTGCATATCTGTTCTATGGTCTGTTTTTCTCTTATTTCTATCAGCGGAGGATCTGAGGTCTAATATTACACTGGCTTTCTTGTTTTATTATGTGGCTGGTATTTAAGAGTCTGGATCTGTGGGGACTCATATGTTAATTGGACTGTGTGGACAGCAGCCCACGGGCCTCATGGGAAATTCCTGGACTGGGAATAGAAACATTTCCTGGTTAGGTAGTTGGTGGAAGTGCTGGGTAATGTTCTTCTGAATCTGTTATAGGCAAAGCGGAGAAGGGCAGTTTCAGATATTTTTGTGCTCCATGACATCATGATTTGCAATAGAAGAGATATCATGCAGATTTCTTTAACATTTCCAACATCAGTTTTCGTATGGTTGAAAATGTTTCCCAGATGAGTTTGGCATGAGGCATGGGATGGGAAGGTGGTTGATAAGTATAGGAGGAGGCTCAACCATGGAATGGAAGATTTGGTAAAAGCTACTGTATGTGGCAGAGAGAGCTAAAAGGTAAAGAGGTAGGTCTCGATCATGATGATGGTGTGCATCTTTCTGATATAACACTGGATGTCTTTAACATGGGTCTGTAGGAGGCTTTGGAAGTGGATCCTCAGTTCGTCAGGACGGCGAGAAAAGTTTGAGGGGTCAAATTACCATGGCGGGTTTGTGTGCGGACTGGTCAGATTTGGCCAGGTGGTAAACTTAGCTCATTAGTAAATGTGTTTTGAGGAAGGTGATCCCAGATTTGGGCCAGGTGTGGTGATAAGTGATAACAGTTTGAAGGTTTGTTAATGATTGTTGGGCTGTAATTCCACCAGGTCTAGGTAATGTTATATTGCATGTTTGTCAAGGTTACTAAAAGCTGTGGACATTTGAACCAATTTTAGTGTTCAGTTTGGTAAAGCATGGGCAAGGCCGAGGGGTACAATGTTCGTATGCACACACTGGGGATTTGATATTGTACCAAAGTCTTCAAGTTGCAAACTAGTGCAAAACCAGGATAAAACCTGTAGCAAAAGTACTGTATGGTATTAATAGGATCTGTTCTGACAAATGTAAATATTCTTATTTGACATTGATAATGACAGACCACTCAGCACTGCTTTTACAACTAACATTTATAAACCAGTAAAGACAAAATCACTCTGACAATATACAATATTCTCATGATTTAATTTTAATTACTACTCCAAAGCTACATTAACCACTTACTCCTATTTTGCATCATTTGCATGTATTTAGAAAGAATCTAGGGTGGTATAAGAAGTTCTATATGAAATAGCGAGAATATCAGTAATAAACTGCATTTGATAAATACAAGTATGTTACCATACTGTTATTTGTAGTCCCATATATTTTGACTTGATGAATAGTCCCCTAATATCCATGTGTACAATAACACTTGGGTAATATTATGCACCATGCTGCTAACAGCAAGTCAGAGGAACATCACATACTTTTTAATGTGATTATACATGGGACATCAGTGCTTTCAATTAAATACAGTAAGTGCCAAATTAATGTAATAAATGTATAAAAAATATATAATTTAAATTGCAAAGTAATCTGAGAAGGTGCTGGAGTTTTCACTGAATACCCTAAAAGTCCGGACGGCTAAGTAAAACATAATTGTAATATTTCAATACAATCATAGTTTAATTCCATCTAAAATAAAATTTAATAAATACAAAATAAATATACTCACACCATAACATTTAAGCGCATGCATTGTATTTCAGCAATTTTTTAAGAATCCTGTTTTCTGTAATAGTATCAAAGCTATTTATTGATATACAGTATATTGTATGTATCCTCTATTGAACATCTACTACTAAGTGTAATTTAAAAATCAAAGTACATGTCAATGCTGATGTTTATTGGAATACATTAGTCATAGATTTCATTACAAAACTTGTAGTGCATCTCTGAACTTGGAAGCACGTTTTGCTTATGTATATCAGATTTTAGAGTGGATGCAGGGTTTTATTACTTAGCTCAATGGTTGTACTTCTTTTTTTTATAGCAGTCTAGTTTTGCCTAATAGCAAAACCAAATAAAATTCCCTGCAACAAAAGTAATTATCCTGCAATGCCATCACTCAAACATGGCAATAGATCACATTACATCATATTTTAAAAGTAGAACTTGAGCAATGTGATACATTTTAGTTCATCGCTGCCAGTTATTGGTAAACAAACTCAATTGCACAGATTACATTTTGAACACGTTTTTAAATAAGCTAAGTAAAGGCTGGCAGCACATATTTTTAACGCTTACTGCTATATTGTAAGGACATTTTTCACTGTCATGCACATGGAATAACATTTGTTTAATGCTTTTTTCACTGAAAACCTAAACAGAAAAACCAAATACAGTATGTTGTAAACTATTAGAATTATTTTCTTGTAAACAAAGTCTTCACATAATATTATGTTGGACAGGAATCTTTTTTCTATTTAATCAAGATTTTTGCTTAATCTTTTGCTGTTTTATCATGAACAAATTAGTAAAAGTGGGGGACAAATTGTAAGAATAATGTATCACTATGGAGGTAAAAATAAAAGCCTGTTATGAAGAGATACAGATGTAGCAGATGTTATTGCACCCTCAGGTGCGCTCCCAGAGGTGAAATTTTCCTTTTCATGCATGGTTTATTCAAGGCAATGGGGGCTTCTGCTACTGGTGTGTTGTGTATGTCTCACAAAAATGCACCAGCGAGTACAATAATGTCTGCTTCACTTGTAAGCACATTTTCTTAACCTATATAAAGAAACATCTCTGTTGCATCAACAACTTTTTGGGGTTGATGCTTAGCAACTTAATGCTGTGTGAACACTAGTAACAGTTTTTTTTTAGGGTTTACGCCAGGTTGCAGTTGTTGGACGATTATGACGCACTTTCAATTCGTTTTGTATCACAAAGAAATATATATTTTTAGTACATACCATTTACATCTCTTCAACAAGCGCAATTTCTGTGCGTCAACATAGAGGGAAAATTCATCATTCAAAATCAGATGGCACAGATGGAGAAATTTGAGCTTAGTATACAGGTGCACACAAGCACAGTTGAAATTTAATTTGACATGTGCCAAAAAGTTTAGTACATAGGACTAAAATACAGAACTCGGACTATTTTGTCTTTTCCTTGGTGAATGCTGGATTTAGAATTTTGTTTGTAACAATGGAACCTTTACCCAAAGGTAATGTCAAAATATAGACTGGATATTTTATGTTCTGTGACCTCACAAAGTCCACAAATATGGTTGCCAATACAACTAGGCTATGGCCTATATTTAATTAGCATTTTATGACCATATTACACCTTGTGGCACTGCGTGCCACATTACATCCCACTTAAATAAGCTGTAAGGTGTCTTCCAGCTCTGTAAGGTGCCTTATGGTAAAATACTGTTTAGTAAATATGACCCTATATAGGAAAAAGTGCATTGAGATATATTTTGTATGTATACTGGAGATAGTTGAGAGAACTTTTTGTTTTAATATACAGTACTGTATATCAAAAAAGCAATAAATAACACACTTGAATGCCAAAGTATACTTTTCATAAACATGTCAAGCAGTGAGAGAAAAAAATCCAAGGTACATGACTGGTAAACCATAATAATAGTAATATTCAGCAGACACATGATAGAGAATAGATGACAGCATCAAGCTTCAATAGAAGAACCAGAATACAGTACTGTTATGCAGTAAGGTGGCCCAGTGTAATTCGAGCACCATTAGTACCCAAAAGAAGCACTCCGGGAAGCAAGGGTCATTTGTATGTATGAATACTACTGGGGCATGGCTAACGTTGATTCCAATATTTTGGTATGATATGTGGTACAGTATGTGCATCAAAAGGATGAAAATGTTTGTATTTACCAATTCTGGAAATTATTATTTTCAAAATTACTTTGAAACCAACTATAATTCATATTTAAAGTCAGACAATACATAAAAAAGGATAATGAATGAGATTACTGTAGATCTTCTGCTGTGGTTGTTCAGATGCTAAAAACTATTTCATGCTATGTTGAACCTTAAATATTCCTATATAGCTGCATTTTCCTTTGACTGTTAATTTAAAAATACAAAAATGTAAAGCACTACAAGGGGAGTGGATTTATTATAGAATGTTACCTACTTTAAAAGACTCATATTTAAGTGAATTGACTCCTCCTTATTGCATCATGGATTGTACAGAATACATTTTAGAAATATTAAGATGGACATCTTAATGAAACCCCAAATAATATCCTAGAAATTATAACCGAGAAGAAACAACAGATAAGAGTTACAATTAAACATACAGTACAGTGTCTAAAATATTCATTATATTTTATGTTATCATCTATGTGAGAATGTAGGTCTAAGTTCTGATACAAGGTTGACACAAAAAAAGTAAATATTAATGCATAAAATGTACTTTTCCTTTACATAATACTGCTGCAGTACTTAATGTCATGGTAAATTGACCATTTCCATCGCAAGTATTTATCTCCCTCTTATATTTTACATCCTCATTTCAGCAAGGACTAATGGCTTTTATGTCAACAACTACCCATTTTATAGATCCTGAATGAACTTTAAAGGCTATCCAAGGCAAATCTCCAGCTTTATACAAGTCTTAACTTCTGTTCTTGACATCTATGCTTTGCCATTTGTAACAATTTTCATCTCATTGAGTGCAGGGAAAACCTGCAGGGTATCACATTATGTGGCAATGTGGTTTGGTCACCTCTAGTTCTCAAACTGTTTTGAGAAGGAAGTTGTAATATAAACCAATAGTACATATACTTCAAACCTAAACATAGAAATGTACTGTATATGATATCTGCTAATTTGTTTCTCTTTAGGAAATTACTACAATGAGATCCAGAAATTGTATTGACTTGTTCCAACAGAGATGGCAGCATGAATGTCTCCATTATATACTGTAATTGTAAAGTGCTTTGTAAGTGAAATACATAATTTAAACAGGTTATTAATATTATATTCTGTGAAAGCCCCCTCAGTATTGTACTGTAGACATGAGAAACAATGACCAATGTTTACTGCTCAATGCCACATTATCACAACAAATGAATACTCTTCTATTGTAACTCTATAAAACACTCTGTATAACATTTTTAAAAAAAATACTTTTTTGTCATTTTAATTTTATTCATTTTAAAAACAATGCAAATATAATAGTATTTTACAACATGCTGGGAACATCATTTGGAGACAAATCATAAAAAAGCAATTTATCAATCAGAACAAGACAAACACATTGGAAAAAGGAGGATGAAGGGGAGGAGAGGGGGGAGGGGTGGAGGGTCCACATTGTATGTAGACCATCCTATGGGTCTGATTTCTCGTTGTTTTAGACTCGTTAATTTACCTCTATCTCCTGCGCGGTCCCAATGCAGTTATATATTCTCAACTTTCCCACACTCCATCCGAGGGGAGCGCATCTAGAGCTATCATATCATATCAATAAGAATAGCCAGGGGTCCATAAGGATGTGGAGGCCCAACATTCTTTGTAGCCAATCCTTCATTTGTTCCCATAAGGAGGCCACACATGGGCAGGACCACAGCATATGTAGCAGGTCGTCTGACTCTCCACACTGTTTGGGACACAATGGAGAGTAACCTGGGACAAATGTAGATAGTTTATGCGGAGTGAAATATCACATCATAAGGACTTTATATGCTTTCTCCTTCAATGGTGTGTAGATCGAGCTCTTAGCCGAAGCCATTACAATCCTGTCCCAATCCTCGTCTTCAAGCTCCTCACCCAGATCTGAATCCCACTGCACCATGTATTGTGGTTTTCTAGCATAATCTAGCCCAGAACAGGTCACTTCCTTGTACATTTGAGAGGTTTGTCCATTCGTGTCTGTTTGCAATATACAAAGCTTTTTGAAGTTTGTCAACGCTGGGCGGGGAGTAAATTTATTATAATATGCTTGGATCTGGAGGTATCTAAAAAATTCAGAGTTAGGGATGTCTTTGTCTGACTTGATTTGTTTAAAAGTTTTGATGCCATTTCTGCCCTTCAAATTCTTCAGTCTTAATAAAGCTTTCTGTTTCCAAATGGTAAAATCCTTACTAGTCAGGCCTGGAGCAAAGTCGGGATTATCGAATAAAGGGGCCATTAGCGAGTGTTTAGTAGTCAGAGAACATCTGACTCTGGTGGCCTCCCAGATTGCCAATGAGTTGGTCATTGAGGCAAGAGGTTCGTGGATAGACTTAAGGATCCTTTCAGGTGACTAAATCAGGTTCTGTAGCTCTAGAGATGAGTGGGGGTGAAAACGGTTCTGTAGCTCTAGAGGCGCACATAGTCTTTTTCCAGTTCCACCCACCTTTTGTTACTGGGGTCTATGTACCACTGCAAAATTTAGCATAATTGTGCAGCTTTGTAGTATGATAACAAACAAGGTACCGCCAGCCCTCCCACCAATGTAGGTCGTTTTAAGATCTTACTCTTACTTACTTTTGAATTTCCAAATACATTTTGAGATCAGTGCCTGCATAGAGCGAATATCCTTTAGTACAATTGGTACTGGTAAAGTTTGAACTAAGTATAGAATCCACGGGAGCAGGCTCATTTTAATATAGTAAATCCTGACAATCCAATGGCTGATATAACCAGCTATTAAAATCCAAAAATAATAAAACTTTAATACATAACATTAATTATAGACACCAAAATTAAGTATATACATAAAAATATATAGTAAAGTCTCATTAAAAAATCCTCTTTGTGGTCTGGACAATTGAGGTTATGGGAAAATATATATATGTGTGAGGGATAACATATAGATCAAAATTGATCCCAGTGACACTCAGTGACGTTTCATAACCCAAGTTATATAAGGTGAGTAATTGTGTTGCATATGGTAAAGCAACAAGGGGTTAATCCCACTATCACGCTGTATAATGTGGATTTACAAATGGTAAGTATATTCAAGTTCTCATTCTATTTAGAATTGCTATCAGGTGCAAACTATATAAGTATAAATCCAGTAAATATGGTACACTCAATCAGTAACAGATCTGATAAGAATATTAAAGTTACAAGTGTAAACCTATGATGCACGCTGCATGAGAGCATAAATAGCCCAATTGATCCAACTGAACACAACTAAACGCTTTTTACATCAGTAGTAAGGCTAATGTACACCGTAATTCAACCTAAGAAAACATTATCACACCACGATAATACTAGCGTAGCATACTTTGCCGAGGTATAACTCAAGCATTCTATCCAGGTCTTGGCGGACCAGCACAAAAGCCAAATGTTAAAGCGCCGGTATACAAGCCGGTAGCATTGTTTGTTGCTGCAGATGGATTCTCTATCGGAGCTCCAGAGATGTCGCCAGACCACCGCGTCACCAGCGTGATGCTCAACGCCGATGTACATTTCGTGCGTACACCGCACTTCTTCTCCTCCCTGAAGAAGTGTGGTGTACGCACAGAAACTCCTCCAGGGCTTGATTTGTATTAACAGTGTGAGTGACCACTCCGTTATATAGCTCCTCGTAGTGCTTCCTAAATTCTTCTACAATTAATTTGAGATTTGAGGTCACGTCCACTGTCTTCAGACGAATTGCCTGAATGTTATAATTGGCCTGTCTATTCCTAATTGTGTTTGCTAGCATGGTATGTGGTTTGTTTGCTTTTTCGAAAAATGTCCTCTTTGACCAACTCAAAGTGTTCTCAGCCTGGGATGTAAGGATCATGTTTAACTCTATTCTGACATCTTTTAGTTATTTTAAGATGTGAGCTCTTTCGGTGTGTTTGTGGATAGCAGAGAGGTCTCGTCATTTTGCCTGTAATTGGACAATTTTTGCTTCTCTTTTCTTTTTCCTCCTTGCTGTGATGTTAATTAACATACCCTGAAGTGTAGACTTATGGGCTTCACAGAGAGTCAGTTGGGACCTCACACTCCCCATATTTATTCTAAAGAAATGATCTATTTCAGAGTTGAGAGTGTGAAATACTTCTGGGATTTTAAAATTGACGAAATTAACTTCCAGTTTGCTCCTGGTCAATCAAGACTAATTTGGGTGCACCATAGTTCTATTGGTGCATTATCTGACCATGAAATATCATGGATCTTGGTATCGGAAATCTTAGGCACCAGTCTACTAGAAACAAAGAAGTCATCTATTCTGCTATAGCTATTATGTGGCTAGGAAAATAACGTGAAACCTTTATCTCTGGGGTGCAACTCTCTCTGGATATCTGACAAATGATTGGCCTTTAAACCTTTGAGCAGAGATTCTGTCTCCCTTCTCTTTGTCCTCTTAGATTGGGCTGACTTATCTAACTCAGGATCTAGCACCATTTTGAAATTCCCCTGCGTGTATCGTATAACCTTTTGCCAGTTTGTTCAACAAGTTAAAAAAGAAAAGACAAAAAGAATGTCGGGTCATGCTCGTATGGGGCATAGACATTGGCCACGTGAGATATTGTCCCTGAATCTTACCCACCAGGATTAAAAATCTTCCATCCTTATCTTTCCTAACCTGCTCTATCACCAGGGAAAGTGTATTATGAAGCAGTATCGCTACACCTCTTTTCTTTATATCTGCAGAGAAGATAGAACTGCCGAAAGAGTCTAATTATTTTGGGTAACTTGAATTACTAAAATGTGTCTCTTGTAGTAGGAAAATGTCTGCATTTTTCCTCTTGTAATGTGTCAGAACCAAACGTCTCTTGGCCAGACTGTTAAGGCCATTAACATTATGTGAAATAATTGTTATAGACATTTGAAAACTTTAGTTTTGTTTACCATTGCTTCCTTACCCATAGGACCGCACAGGAGCCACCGTGCGCTATCCTGCAGATTCTTATCCTTCTTCCTGATCCAAGAGAACTTTGGCAATGGCTAAGGGGGGTAGGGAAGCCCAAACAGTGGGGAAGAGTGGGGTAACATTAAAACACTGACCAGTCAAATATGGTCAAACTTCACCAAGACTCGACTGCCCTTGTTTGGAAAAGGTCCACGGACTCTGTCAGGGAAGAGTCCAGGGCTCTGAGTGTTGGAGGCACCCAGAGTCACAAGGGTCTTGATTAGTGTAATGGGCAGAGCCACCTCACCATGGAACTTGAGCATGAGAACAGCCCAGGCAGAACAGCTCCTGCTCCTAACCCAGCAAAATAATGTTAACAAACTATAATAGTTAAAACAGCCTACAAACACGTTCTGAACCAAGTGATATCTCATCAAGAAAACAGTTCTTATGAAGATTTAGCAGAATAAGTCAACATACCAGACCTATCCCTTCCCATGCATTGTTAGTCTCCTATACTGTATTGTCTGGTTTAGGAGCCACAATCTCTGAGTCTCAGCTTCACTATATGAGTTGCAGGGAAGTTGACGAGCTGTGAATTTTGTGAATTTATAAAATGATACAGAATCCTAGAATCTGACCTCACCTAACTAGAAACTATCTTCTTCCTTGATAATTTCCAATCGGTGTCCTATTAACCCAATACAGATAACATAGTAATTATATTGTAGTGTCAAACACGGCTAACTGTGTGGTGTGTGGAAAACCCAAAACTGAATCCTAATAACAAAATGGCCTGCGACAGGTATCCCAAATCCTCCTTTGCCCGATCACCCTTCCCCACAGTAACCCCCTCCTCCTTGGAGCTTATTTATGCAATTTTCAAGGTTTGGCCTCCAATGTCTACCTCCCCTTCATGGAACCATGGACCTTATTTCTGTAATTGTCCTGACACAGATCCTGGTATGCCTCCATGCCCTCCTCATTCCTTCACGCAGAAACCCAACCGGCTGGCCCCCACCCTCTGTGTCCCTACACATCCTCAGCCTCCCATATCCCTTAAAGTCTCTGCCTTCCGCTGTGCCTTGTCCATGCTACCTGCCTTGACGCTTAGTCCCTCAGGCACACCTTGAACTCATTCTGCAGGTTGGACCAGTCTCCCCATGCCCAGAGAGGAATTTGCGTACCACTACAAGGGCGAGGGAACCCGACCAGCCACTGCTGCTGCTTTCCTCCTGCTCCCAGGGCCACGTACCTGTTCTTGTTGCAACTTCCATCTAGGCCTCCAAGCCTGGAATGATCTGCCCGTATCCAACATGGCGCTTACCCGCCACCTCATCCACATCTACCTGTACAGGCTCCAAGGTGTGTGTCCCTGCCCCAACCGGGCACTCTTCTATTTCAGCGGTAATACTCCTTCTCTCTTGGCAGCTGATTCCCCTTTCATTCAATTTTTCCTAAATTTCACTTGGGCATTGCTCGTTCCCAATCCAGTCCACTGATAAAGCCCCAAACTCCGCATACACTAAGCATTTGCCGCAGCTGAGAGGGAAGACCCGGATTGAAATCAAAGATAGGGAACGTCAATTGGGGTGATCTGTAGAAATGAGTGGTGTGACTTTAAGGCTTGATTGGGTATATGTAACTGCAACTTAGTCCTCTCGATTCCTTAATTGGCTGCCATTTTGTCTCTCCCACATGAAGCTCTCCGCACTTCCCTCCAAGATGTCTCTGGAGAAGGCACTTCCTCGCTCCGATAGGTGAAATCATTTTTTACTCCCATTTTTATTTAAAAACTCTTCACCTTCCTCCAGGGCTTTCATGGCGAAGGCTCTTCCGCTTTTAATTACTTAGACCGAATGGGAAGGTCCACCGGTACCATACTCCATTATCTCTGAGCGCTTTCGTTATAGGGTGTAGTTTGCAACACTTATACAACGTGGTTGGGGAGAAGTCTTGGAAGACTAGGAAGACTAGGAGATTTATGCCTTCGAAATGTTGGTAGGGGAATTTCTAGTGATCTGGTATAGGGCTTCTTCAATTCTGAAATAGTGGAAGCACATTATTACATCTCAAGGAGACTCCTCAGTGCCCTGTAGCAGCAATCGAGTTGCAGCCTCAGACTTGTCTGGAAGCACTGAGGTTAGCCATCTTGCGATTAAATCCCCCACATCCTTAATCGTTTCAGGAATACACCTTATCCTAATGTTGTTTCTCCGATCTTGATTTTCAGTGTCTTCCTGTCTGTCTGCTATGCCTGCAAGTTGCGACTTAAGGTAGGTGGTGGTTTTCTCATTTTTACAAACTGCTATTATTGTAGCATCCATCATGTTTTCTAGTTCCTCAGTCCGGTCACCTATGAGGTTAATGTTCTTTCGGAGCTCATGTATTTCTGATTGAAATAATGACTTCAAAAAGTCCCTTTCTCCATTTGCACTCCTCTCTCGTCTCGACTCCCTCTCCGAGTCGGAGCCATGACTTGAGGTTAGCGCCCTGGCCTTTCCCTCCTGCGCCATTTTTAGTGGAGGAGAAATAATTATTTAGATCCAATGATTTCTGTCTCTTCTAAGATCTGGTTGTCATCTTTGGACAACCAGGAGTTCGGTTCAGTATATTGGTTGTGAATTTCACTACTTTTAATGCTGTTATAAGGATTATTGAGCCTGGGCATTGGCGGAGCTTTTAAGTTAAGCTGTCATACCTGCTGCTGCAGCGCATGCGTCTGCACCTATTTTAATTGATTTTAATGGTTTGTGAGATATTTTATTTCAAACGTCAATGGTCCATAATTTTAGTTATTAATGGCACTGTCAGTGTGATAAGGTAATGTAAAGGCTTTTTGTCTGTAATGTAAAGTCTTGTGTGTAGTGCCTGTACCTTTAATATGGAGATTGGTATCTTACCACTGCACTCCTCTAATTCCCACAGCTGCCTTCTCAGGGATCACACAGCCCGGACCAGACTGCACCGCCAGCTGGGATGTTGGTAATCTGCTCTCCCCCACTCTCTCTCGGTCAGAGCTCTTTCAGGCTGCCACCCTAGATGCTGCCAGGCGCAGGGGGCTCCGTGGCTCCCTCCCCTGCCACTGCTCAGGCTGCACCACGCAGGGTAAAAGGTCCCTTGCGCCCACCATGGCCCCTGCAGAGCCCCAACCACGGCCCCCAGGGAGAAAGGGGAGCAAAATAACCTGCCTCTGCATCGCTGACATGGAAGGGCTGGGGAGAGCATAGGATTGTCGCTCCAGGTCTTTTATTGTTGTTTCCACCTCTCTCTATGGGCCGATGGTGGCCATCTTGCGACAAACTCCCCGCAGCCAGCCGACGGGCCTGCTCACTCAGCCCCAGCTCCGGGGGAGAGGCAAATGTGTACCCGGAGACATCCAAGGTAAGACCACTGCTCCGATATATATTTTTATTATTGATTTTATTTTATTGTGCCCTGGGGGAGGGAGGAAGGTTCTGGGGTAGGAAGGCGCAGGGCCTGCTGCAATGGTGGCTTTGCTACTGTGCCCCCATCTTACCTCCCAGTTATGGAATACTGCCACAGGGCAGTATTCGCCATCCACCCCACCTTACTTGGCTCCTTAGCAGACCGCTGCCGGCCCCTGCAGCCCGCTGAGCAAACTGTGTGATCCCGGTGGCCATTTTAGAGTTTGAGACTGAGGGAAGCAGGATCTTGGTCGACCGAGGGTCCCTTGAAGCTCATAAAAGTGCCCCCAATATTGTCTGCGGAGTCAGGTAAGCCCGCCTTTATTTTTAGGCAGTTTTATGCAGAGTTCACTAGGCTTTCCCGAGCTTTTCTAAACTTTTTCCACTTTTTCTGGACGGAGCCAATCTAACCTACGACTTTCCCGCTCCACGTACAGGCTACACCCCCTTTGAAACATACTTAAAACATTTAATTCACTTACGCATAGAAATGAAAATGTAATGTGTTCCTTTTCTCCCTAATCAATATCCCTTTTCTCACTAATCAATATCCCTTTTCTCACTAAGCCCAGATCCACAAAAGGGAGCAAGCCTTTACTCATATTCATATAAATGGGAGTAAAGTCCTGCTAAAGTTTAGCACCTTTTTGTGGATCTGAGCCTAAGATCCAAATCAAATTACAGAGCAATTGGGCAAAAACGTATATTAAATTGTACAGGACCTTTGTCCGATCATATAGAAGACGCTCTGATTTTTTTTTTATTTGCATTGAATTGTATTGCACATTGATTTTGTTAAACAAAATGATTAGCGAAGTGGAAAAGTTTGAAAAGAAATACATTCACCAAGAATGAAAAGTCAATGGGATGTCAGGGACATGTGGTATACAGCTTTTTTCACAAAATTCGTACAAGTGGTAAAGTTGCAGAAATTGGGAAATTTAATGCAATTTTTTTTTTGAAGGGTCACAGAAGGGAAGATATAGGATAATTAAACATGACAAAGTCTATGAGATAGAAGAAACAAAGAAACATGGACATTGATGTCAGATAAGGTTCATGTGGTCAACCTTATCTATTGATACAGGGGATATATATATATATATATAGGATAGTATCCGGCCCATCCATCTAATTTACTCAATTTTCCTCTTTGCTCGTAGCCCAGAAACCTGTTCATCTCATTCTGACTAATGCTTACTATGCATCAAAAGCCCTTAGCTTCAGATCTACCCTGTCAAAAAGTAACTAATCATAGCCTCGTATTTATATGGACTATCTTCCACAATGTTAACACACAGGCTATAGCACAAATGTAAGTGCAAAAGAAGTAGAGCACAGTCAAATAGGAGCACTTTTGTGAAAACAGTAGCCTGGTACTTGAGCACTTTTGATCACACTTCTATAGCACAAATGTAAAACTGAATTTCTTTGTTGTTTCCTGTAAATAAATATCTTCTTGGAAATCTTTAATTTCCACATATTTTTCCACCCACAATTTGAAATCTTCGATTAACAGCTCACATATCTGAGTATTTATTTTTCTTTTGAATATGTTCTATTTTATTCCTTTGACATTTATAAGGGTTATTTGCTGATGATAGTTCTCCTCTTACAATAAAACATGCTACAGATGTAGCGAGACTTACAGTCTCTTGAGCAGTGGGTGAGAAAGCTTAAAGACACGGTTCGGAGATAGTGCTGTCACAGTCGTGTTGCTGGGGACCCATGCTTCTGGATCGGACCCCACACAGCAAAAATCCTCCGGTGCCAGGGCAGCCATGGTTGCAGTCACACAGCCTGACCCAGTGCCAGAGACAGTAACTTTCGCTACAGATGTAGCCGTCCTTACTGTTCCAGACGTCGTGACGAAATAGCTAAAAATGGGGCGCACGGGGAGTTGGAAGCCACAATGGCACTGTGGGGGCCATTCCTTTCAATTGGACCCCAGCAGCTTTAATCCTCCCTGGCCACAACAAGCGCGCTTATGGAACCACGTGCGATTGCGGTGCCTGGAACATTAAGGTGGCTCCACCTGTACATCTGTATTTGCAAATGTTTAAAGCCACAAATGTAGTTGTTTTCACAAGTACGAAGAGGAGTTGTTTTCAAAACATCAACATATACAAAAATCGTTTCAAAATGATTAACTGAAAAAGAAATGATTATGCTTCTCATTTATAGCAAACAGAAATAGCATTTAATCTGATAGTTGAAAAAAAAGTACCAGATTCACCTCTATTCGCCTCTTTATTAGTGCAAAGGGGAATCTTATATCCTAATCGTTGGGAAAAATTAATATGTAATGCAGAGCTAAATGCATACAGTGAATTACTCAGTGTGAATTTGGAATTATAAGGCATTTCTCCTGTCTGACAACTAAGCCGTGTTTTATATGAGGAAAAAAGGTAAGTTTAGAATGTACAGTACTGTATTTGATGTCTGCTAATTATTTTCTCTTTAGGAAATTACTACAATGAGATCCAGATATTGTATTGACTTATTCCAACAGAGATGGCAGCATGAGTATCTCTATTATATAATTGTAAAGTGCTTTGTAAGTGAAATACAACATTTAAACAGAAGTTATTAATATTGACCTATTCTGTGAAAGTCCCCTCAGTATTATGGACATGAGAAACAATGACCAATGTTTACTGCTCAATGTTACATTATCACAATAAATGAATAATATTCTATTAAAACTCTTTAAAACACTCTGTATACAATTTTTTTACAATTTTTTTTAAACATATCTTAGAGATATTCACTTACACATAGAAATGAAAAATCAATGTGTCCCTTTTCTCACTAATCAATGCCCCGTTTATCACTAATCAATGTCCCATTTATCACTAATCAATGTCCATTTTCTCACTAAAGCCCAGAACTACAAAAGGATACTAAGCTTAAGCATGCCTTTACTCCTATTCATAGAAATGGTAGTGAAGGCATGCCAAAGTTTAGCACCTTTTTGTGTACCGGGCATATTCTATAAGTTCCAAAGCAAATGACACACAGTATAAAACATTTTTAAACATATTTTAGAAGTGCTGGAAATTAATACAAACATAATCTGACCACCAACTATTGACTCTTGTGGCTACTGTATAATGCTCAAGGGTTTAATTCCTGTAGGCTACAATACTAGTCTAATAGTAGAATGCAATATGGGTTGGTGCAACGCACAGCAAAATCTTGATAAAGTGCAATTTGTCTGCACGAAACGCGTAGAAGGTTGCAGCCTTCTGTTTTTATGACCACACAATAAAGAAACTTTTTTGCCAGACCTGCCATCACCCCCTTCTTTTGCTGTGCGTTGCACCAACCCATATTGCATTGGACTTCTCCCCACTGGCAACAACACGCAGACTGAGAGGGACCACTGGTGACACATTCGTGAGTACTTACCTGGGGCCAGCCCAATGAGGTTAGGGGGGGTGTTTTTGTGCATTTACCCCTGGCTTCAGGGCATCTGGAGCTCTTTATTAGGTTGAATATCTTATGTCCCAGAAGTGTTCCTTTCACAATACTTTGCAATAGGATTCCATGCTTGAGCACCAAATTACCTCCACTGTAGTCTAATAGTAGACAGGAAATACAGTACAATACTACTTAATAGATGTCACCAAACATAAGGGCCCTGATATTCCTAAATAGTACAGAAGCTAAAACATATTCAGAATTTCTCTCAATGGAGCCTATTAACAAAAATTTGATAATGTCAGTGCATTGCCTAATAGGTTTACATTTTCTTACCGCACTATAAAAAAATGTGTATCAAAACGGTATTCACTAAAAAAATCACAACTTTTTTATAGTTCGGTAAAAAATGCAACATAGCACGTTTGTGCTTTTTTTCCCCCCAAATACTTATCACACTACTTGTGTTTGCTTAAACTGCAACCTGGAAGAGCTGTCCTTTTATGGAGTGGTGACATCATCAAAAAGGGAGGGAGGCATGCTACCTGATTCGCTATCTTCCCTTCCATTTTGATGACGTCAAAAGGAAAGGCATCACATGTTATATCTACCAATCCGATTGCTGGATATACCATGTGATGGCTGCCATTATTTTTTGGGTTGAAGTGACGTCATCTTAAAGGTAGGGAAGGATATACTACCTAATTGGCTGGCTTCCCTCCCTTTTTGATGATGGCACACACTTTAAAAAATAGAAGCTTTTACAAGTGTAGCCATGTATAAAAATTGTATACAGTTCTTTCTCATGCTAGCAGTAAAACCTGGTAAGTATGCAGGATTGCCAGCATCAATCATGGAGGTTTGCCCTCACACCCTGGTGAGGTGTCATATGTACACAAGGGGAGTGGTAACATGCTCTGTGTCCACTATTAGTGACACAAGAGGTGTGGCTGTTTTCTGAGTCTATATAAGACACAGAACTGCCAAGTTAGTGTGTTAATCAAGTGTTCCATAGTGATTGGAGAGTGTTAAGCTAGGGACCCGTTATGGTCCATTTCTGGAGGTCTGCAGCAGTTAAGGCTGTCAGATATACTAAATAGTATCTACACTGTGATCAAGGACCTGACACAGGTGGTGATCTCCCTGAGGGGAGAGGTGGCCCAACTCCATTGGGAAGGAAGGACCTTCTGAAGGGATGAACTGCACTACAATGAGCGGCTGAGTACGACCGCTGTGAGGGGCAGGCTGCTAAAGATGTCAATAAAGATGCCCAGATTCAACAGACCCTTGCTGTGTATGTGTGGAGTCATTGCACAGAAGGAGGCACCACAGAGGAGGTCCTCATCAGTTACATCCCCCTGCAGACGCAGAGATCCTGATGAGGTGGAGGCGCTGCATCAGATGTGAGTAGGACTGAATCCCCGACTACCTCAGATGCCTGTCGTTGCTGAAATCCCCATACCAACCCATGGGGAGACGCAGGAGTCCTGTAAGCCAGCAGGTGCACCACATGACTTCCTTCCATTTAATGGGGCCAGTAGACCACAGGGGCCAATGTGAGATTGGGTGGGGGCCCGTAAAACCGTTACACAAGGTACACCAACCAATCGGACATTTGACACTCAAATGTGATGTCACAGGCCTTTTTTTAGGTTGCCCATTGACTGTTTATCTGTGTCCTTTTCTGGGTATAGATAAGCACAGTGACAAGCAATGCATTTTTTGGCAAATGTTTGTTGTTTTTATTTCATTGTAATGTATTGTATTTTTGTTATGTGTTTTTTTAGGTTGACCATTCATTGTCATTGTGGTAATCCATGCCAATATTTTGGGCATGGTTTTACCACTGTGACAATCAATGTGTAGAGGGAGTGGGTGGTGGATGTAGTTGCCCTGGGGAGGGTGGTTCGGCCTCCTGTGTGGGCAGTGGGGGAGGGGGGTTAACCCCTTAATTACTATAGCAGTTACTAACTGTTAAGGTGATTAAGGGGTTAGTGGCCAGTATTTTATTGTTTTATGTTGCTGCTCATGGAGG
This sequence comes from Ascaphus truei, assembly GCF_040206685.1. NCBI lineage: Eukaryota > Metazoa > Chordata > Amphibia > Anura > Ascaphidae > Ascaphus > Ascaphus truei. The sequence continues at coordinate 155,647,104 of NC_134483.1, read as the reverse complement.
ACAAGGAGGACGAGGAGGATGGTGATGAGGAGGACGAAGAGGACGGTGATAAGGATGGCCTTTACACTGGCAGGGGTAAGTAGAACTTTAATTTACTTTATGCTGGCTGGCTAATGTATTTTTAATTGGCAAATGCGCTATTATCCAAAATAACAATTTGAGGTAATATTCAGCATATAGAAATATCACTTGTGAACACATTCACATGTCTCAGACTGGTCTGCAACCCTACCTTTCACGATTATCTCTTATTGTACCTATATATATAGCATAGAGAAATATTCACACATTTTTTTTTTAAAGCACTCACAAATCAAATTTTAACACATTCACCCATCTCTAGATATAATAAAAAGGAAAGACGTTAAAAAGTAACAATTATAAATATATACTAGTATTAGAATATGTTACAGCCATTTCTTATTTGTATTGCAATTTATAACGAAATGTAAAGTATATATTTTTTAAAAACAGGTTCATTAAGGTAGATAATAAGCTTTGATTCTACTTATAATGTAGCATTGCATTTCCACGGTTTGTGTTATAAAAAGTAATAATTATGCAAAATCTGCTCTTTAAAAATCAAATTTAAATCCAAATGTACATTTTCAAAGCTGAATAGAATGCTTGTCACCTTAACTTACTCTGTATCTACACTCATCATCAGCCCATGAGTTACAGTATGAGTGGTTTTTCTCAGGACTTTAACAAGGCACAAAAAGCAACCAATTTTCTGATGAGCAAATGGAATGGTAGAAATGATCCCTAATCTCAGCATCTTGAAATATGACAAAAAAGCTCACTACAAGAGGCACCTTCCTATATCAGTTTGTTAAATTAAGGTCATTACACAAATGCATTGTTCAGCACTTGCACATAATATGCACAGTGTATGTTAAGTCTGTTAGAGCAAGAAGCAATGTAGACATGAAGCACGAGTGGTTAAAAAGATGTAGCAAGACTCTCTATCCCCAGTGCCATGGACAAAGAAGCACAATTCTGTCGCACTGGGGACAGTGTCTGCCGTGATCCAGTTGCGGGGGATCGATACTTTTGAATGGGTCCCCTCCCAGCGTTAATCCTTCAGTGCCGCAACCTCGTAGGTGTCAGCGGTACTGAAGACACTAAGGTCCTTATTCTGTATAGTGTGATAGCGCAGAGTACGTGCTATAACACGAAAAGTCCTATTGACTTTAATGGGGCTTTTCATGCTATAGCACGTCATCTGCACAATCACACTATACAGAATAAGACCTGGGTCCTGCTGCGTCCGGTGGTGCGCGCGGCCGCGTGCGCGCTACTCATCATCTGCCTGTATCCTCCCGCGCCGGTCCCAGTCCCTCCTCACTGCAGGGCTCACTACATGCTGTGATGTGTCAGCCAGCAGCGGATGCAATAGAATTGAAATCCCTAGCGGCGACGCGTCACGTGGTGTGGCAGGGAGCCAATGAGGAGGGGAGGAGGGGAGGAGGGGAGGAGGGGAGGAGGAGAGGAGGAGAGGAGGAGAGGAGGAGAGGAGGAGAGGAGGAGAGGAGGAGAGGAGGAGAGGAGGAGGAGAGGAGGAGGGACTTGTCATAACATGATTGCTTTACAAGGAAGCCACTTAATGTACGGTTCTACTGAATGGGCACAGTGGTGAGATTACATGAAGGCAGTTGGCTCATATCAGTGAATGCCTGCAAATGTATTCACATCACTTTCGTTGTGACATCTCTAGTGCCACTAACTATTGTTGTTGTACAGTGCCCGCCCCCTGTCATGGCCACGCCCCTGACCTGTTTCTGTTTTGGCCATGCCCCGTGCGTGCAAAAATGCTCCCTACAGAACGCAGATAGCACAGAAGTGCCCTACACGCGCCGCCTGTATGCAGTGCGGGTGCGCTGTCTGATGCAGCGGGGCCTTAGCCTAAGGGCCATAGGGCCTCATGCAGAGAGCATAGAATTTTAAAATTGGCGAATTTCATAAAAAGTAGCTTTTTTGGAGAGTTTTATTCTCCATATGCAGAAAAGTGCGAATTCTGATATGTTTAACATGGATGCGTGTGGCGAGTTTAAAAGGGAAAGATGCGCGCTTCAGAAACGTGTAAAAACAAATTCGCGCCTTTTTTTTCCCCTTTACTATAGGTGGCGAGCGCCATCTTGCCATCTTTTCCTGGCGCGGCAAAAATGCAAAAATCGCGCCATTTTCTTGGCGCGAACAGCCGCTACATGCCGTTCGCACCTCTCTGCATTCGGAGAGTTTTAAAAATGGCGAGATGGAGGTTCTCGCCAGCCGCGAGGCGAGTTTTAGACATAGGAAAAAAAAATTGGCGCGTTTTTCGTTACTCGCCATTTTCTGCCGTTTTCTGCGCTAAATTGAACAAAAAATGGCGAGTTTTGAAATAACGATGCTCTCTGCATGAGGCCCTTAGTCTTGCTACGTCTGTATGAATATATTCAGGATGTCATGCAATATAAAGCAACACACAGATGTACCCAGTTTTACTTATCCTACAGGGGAGAGTCATGGGAATACAATTGCACCTTCCCAGCAGGGGAATTAACGGTGCAGAGGGTATCGATATGGAACAATGAACCCTCATCCCTCCATTGTGTTTTGCTTTTTTCATCTCAGCCCCAGAGAAGATAAGTGATTATATCAGTATAGAAAAGAATAATGTAATGTGCAACATAAAAACATTAAAAGTACATAATTAGGAGACATTGCATATAAAAATGTTTCTGACACATACTGTATATTTCTTTTTACATGTCAGATAATTGTAGCAAACTTTGCACTTTGCTTCAGCATAAAACATTCACTACTTAGAAAATTATTTTTTTCTTACGTATGTCATGCATTGATCTCAGTGTCATAATATCTGAAGACATGTTGGCTACAGGTGAGAAATAAAAGCAAAATATTACATAATAATCTTCAAAATCCCTACACAATAAGGGTTTACAGCACATTTTTAGAACTCAAAATATGTATATTTACAATTTGCTGCAATAGCTCCTTTTCTGAAGAAAATAATAACTGTATTTTGTGGTGTCCTTAACCGGGGCACCAAACAATGTCATAAACTTAATGTGCTAAACAACTATAAATATATATCTATTTTCCTGCTTTGATAAAATAATAGAAGTGTTGGAATGTTCCTGCATTTCACAGATTGGGTCTTATTTCCCAAGCTAAACTAAAGAAGAACAAGATCTGGTTTTGGAAATAGAGAAGATGAAAGTGAAACAAGACTGAAATACCTAAGAATGAGTTTTTCTGCATTGTGCATTGTCTCATACATATGTTGAAGGGTAAATCTTCTGTAATCCCAATTGTATTTTAGGCTTCACAAAATGACAAAATTTAGACGGCGCTCTGCACAAGCCATACATATGCAACAAGCCCGGCATTTTTATATTTTCATTGTTCTGTCCTTTCATGACATTGTGCATTAAACTGACTACAGCTGTCATCTGGAAATCAATCTGCTTTAAATCTTGAACAAAACTATTCCGTGATAATATAGATGAAAACTAGGATAGCAATTTCAAAGTATATTTAAAAAGATAAAACACATATCTTGTTATAGTTTCCAACGACAATGGATTGACTTTAGTAATATGCAAGAGTAAGCTATTCTGTAAAATACAGTATCATTAATTTTTATTGAATACACTTTGCAAAAAATCTTTACATTTGTGAACCCTTGCAAGAAAAAAAAAGATTTTTTAACCATAAATGATGTATTTTTTTTCTGCTATCGTTTTCTATAGACTGCTATGCGAAGATACTTGCCTGTCTCAGTATATTTTTCTACTTCTGCTTTATACTAGAGATTATGTTAAACTATGTGCTAGCTGCCTAAACATTTTTTTGAAATGTGCCATGCAGGATGTGAGATTCATTGCATTTGGCCGCTTACTGATTTGAATACGTTCTGAAATTGCAAGTTATAGGGAAATATTGCACTAAGGCCCAGAAATAGTAAGCTCCTTTAGACTAAATGAACATCATGTTCATAGTAACATTTGTCCACTAAAGTGAATAATGTAACGTTAACCCAGTTTTACTTATTTTAATAGTGTATTGTTAATACCAAACGTTAGTAATATTTATATGCAAAAGAGGTGTTTCCCATAATAACGTATATCCACTAAATGCCGTTAAGGTAAGGTAGGACTTTTCGTGATTTCATATCTGGCGTTACTTGTATACAGACCCTTAAATATGAGTATGGTAGGAGATCAGATGCTTGTCAATATACCTGAGATGCCCTGGAAATATGCTGCTTTAAATAATCTAAATATTCAAACTAGCATATTTCCCAGGTACCTCAGGTGTGTTCATAGGTATTTCTCCACGTGTTATATAAAGGAGTTCATAGGGAGGTATATACTGTAAGTCTATGGTACAGTACTTGTAATTAGGAGCATACTTATAATTGTAAATGATTATTTATTTTGTTTTAACTATTCAGCCTGTTGCTAAGATAATAACTACAGTATGAGTATACACTACATTCTCTCCATTCAAAGCTATTATCCAGGTTCCTGGATGGGAGCAAGGCTAAGAAATATTGTAAAGTAATGCAATGTTACTCTAAGCCTATGCTTATGAGATGAATACCAGGCATTGTTTTTGCATATAATTAGCCTTGTGGATATGCATTAACATAAGGAAAAATAATGCCCGTTACTGTTTTAGGTAAGTCACAGGTTTTTTTTAATTCAACTATTATAGTGCCGATCTGGATACTATCACAGGGAAACTCCCACTGAAGTCTTGATTGACACAATTTAATCATAATTTAATGATTAACCTACTAAGTTAGATGAGTTGCTTGATCAAAACCTAGCAACGATTAAGAAGTCTTACATTTAATTTTGATCACATATTAAGGGCTAAATTCACAAAGCTCAGTTAAATAAATGCTGATAATGTCATGTTATGTTATAAGCATTAACAGATGTTCTTTTCCCTGAGGTCAATGAATATTCACAAAGCTAATTATATGCAGTTATATAATATACAAAAACAACAAAACACTCCTCTGTACAAGATGTGGAGAGATGGGTGAACTCCCCTGAAATACATGGGAAAGATGCTATAAGGAATATGCATAGAAAATAGCTTTCCCTGAGATAGGGAGAACTGGGGCTCTAAGAAATGGGATACACTATAGGGAGAAGAAAAAACTGGTTTGATAGTAGTTCAGTTTCCTTCCACATATAGACCTCCAAGTATATCAAGACAGTCCAACAAGATAAAGTACTACTCACAGAGAGATGACCTTCTGTCTTAGTTGGATCCAAGATGATAGGAATCTTCACTGGCAGGGTATGGGTATTAGTATTAGTGTGCGATGCATAGGGAATGATGAGCAGACAGGCAGGAAGCCAAAACGCCACACCACAAAATGAATGAGTGAGAGAGGGTGAGCTAAAAAAAACATTTATTCCAAAAATAGAGGATTACACTGACATGTTTCGCTCCACAGAGGTTTATCAGTGTTAATTTTGGGGTTACTTTGATAAACTTCCATGGAGCAAAACATGTCAGTGTAATCCTCTATTTTTGGAATAAAGCATTTGTTAGCTCATCCTCTTTCACTCATTCATTTCGTGGTGTGGCGCCTTGGTTTCCTGCCAATTTCTCTATAATCAATATGCAAAATATATTAAAATGATTTAAATTAGCATTGTTAACAACCGACGTCTGTAGGAGCCCTTTCCAATGACCGCGATGTACTTATGAAAGTCCTTGAACGTAATTCGTAATGCAATCCCAGCCGCGACCGCTAGGTCCTCATAAAGCAGGACTTAGAAACTACTACAACCAATCAGCGCGTGGGAATTCTCCTGCCATCCTATCACCGATTTGCCGGTATACTGAAGTCGGATGGGTACCGATTTGGATTCTGCTAAGTGGCATGCGCCAACCTGGCACCTCTGCCTCTTAGCATATCGAGCCCACCCGCTATCCAGGCTCCACAGAGTCTGGGGTAGGGCAAATGGTCACCGGATAGCCCTGTGTTAGCCCAAGATGCAGGTACTCAGGTATAATTACAATACTCCTCCTGTTCTAACAGCTTGGCATCCCTGAGGCTTTCAATGCTGGATCCCGAGCAGACTCAATGGCGTCAAGCTTGGTAGTCATCTGGTCTTTCAGGACCATGGACTTGGAATCCCACAGTCACATATACATTAAATAAAATCTTTAATAAAATACACTTTACTTATTGAATGTGTCTTGTGTTTTAAAGGGTCTAAGTCTTCTGGTCTGGTGTCAGGGATAGAATAATGTTCCCTACTCTTACCAGCCTTAATCCTGGCACACTGCACAACCCTGACTTTAACTTTATTCACACAATAAAAACCTTGAAGCTTTCTGACATAGCTGGGGCAACCCCTGAACCCCTATACCAGGTTCAGGGTGACTAAGTAATGGTCTGGGCATCCCACCTTATGCTAGGGACTCCAGTACTGTTCTGGGGATACCTTGATCCCCCATGCCCTTTTTACTTTTCCAGTTTGTGCTGAAGCAGGGAACCCTGACAGTGAGTCGCAAGAACGTTTCCATGGTAGGATTTTGCCAGAGAACTGTGCTTCAATGTGCCCGAGAATCTTTCCTGATTCCCAGGTAAATCTTTGGGGTATCCCATAACTCGGTTACCCGCTACATAGCAACAATCTGATTGAAGTTTCTCTGCAAAACCCACCCTCAAACTCACAGCCTCGCAAGCTCCGCTTCCCAGCACTCCTGGAAAGGCAAAACACAGAAAATACTGAATTGTCGCATAATTTATACACAGTTTCAGTGATGCATACACGACCGTTGGGTCCAAGAGCTGACACCCTAGGACCTTTACACACGGATCAGGGGTAACCAAGTATGCTTAACATTTATTATTGAGCCTGGTTACCCCCTCACATACATATCTATACACTTAAACATATTTACAGGATTCTCCGTGAGGCCCTCTGCCAGAACTCCGAGGAAACTACTTTTAGAACATTGGGTGGAGCTATATATATCTGTAAAATTTCCAGTCAGTACTATATTGTAATTAAATTAATTAGGTTTGATCAGGTATAAGAGAACAGATGTCACATCAATTATTTTGATCCACATAGATTCTTCATTAGAAAAGGCTATGTCGCATATAAGACTTGTTCTGACAGAAAAAGAATATTCAGTAGATTTCGTTAATTTCAGTTGTTTTGGGGATGTCTGAGGAAGAGCCAGCGAATGACATTTAGTTACCATTGACAAGTGATGGTATAGCTGATGCAATCATATCTGATAATAACTGGGGTAGTTCCTTATATGTACATAAAGATATATGACATCTTCTTAAATGGATTGGAGTTTTCTGTAAGACACATGGTGATACCATATTCGGTCATGGTGCTGGGAGTAAGATAGTCTGACTTAAGGGAATATTCTCTGGATAAATACTGGCAGGTTTAGCTAGGAAGTGAGAAGCTAGAATAACTTTGGTAGCCAGGATGACATCATGATAGGAAAAGGAAGATTTTCACCAAGCTTAGGAATTACATGCAATCACTTTGAAAAGAACAACTTATTTGATGTACCCACCATGTATCTGCTGTTTCTGAATGTAAGTAATATCTTTGGATAATGAATCCCCTGATGAAGCTCCGTAGCTGGAGGGAAACGTGCATCGGGCACGTCAATTATTGCATCAGACGCCATTATGGGTCTGTTTTTATATTACTGAGCGTTTTCTTCCGACCGCTATCTTAGGGATTTAGAGTGTTAAAATGTAGCTTTCACCAACACTATGATCGATTTAACAGCTTGATTGACTAGACGCATCGCCATCTATGTGGTCTATCCCCGTCATTGGGGTATTTACTTTTGGATGTTACACTTATTGGTGATTGACCAGTAACTATCTACTTGGTGTTTATCTGTGTATTGGCAACTTGCTAATCATAGGCCAAATGCTACATATTTATATTGGTAATTTGACTTGTGATCTGTATTTAGGGTTAATTGTCCACAAAATTCAGCTGTATATTAGTTTAGTGTCGTGTTGTTTATATCAAGGCTGTTTTTGTTCTTGCTTATGTGCAAGTTAACACTAATCCCTATGTTCAGTCTCCCTTCTCTAATTTTATTGAGTCGCATTTAGGGAGTTTTGTGACCCGTTTACCAACAGCAATATTGCTATAATAATTATCAGGCCACATTCAATATGGGATTGTGACATTTACCAACTCTTGTGCACAATCACTTGGTCTTACACTAGTATTTTTTTCTGCTACTGTAAGATACATCGTTTGGAGTTACGCCCACACACTGTGTAGTTTATTCACTGTTCTTCTTGTACAGTGATATATGTTTTATGTAACCCATTTACTAATAAAGTTATTTATTATTAATTAATATTATTTGGATGTATGCTACTAAGTGAATTTCTTTATAGTTAATACCTTAGTATTTTCTTTCTTGTTTTGTCTGTAACCCCAGACCCATGGTTTCGTCAACACATTTTTCTTACCGTGCCTGTCTAAGGCAACATATTGGATATTTTATTCTGTACAATGTACTGCTTAGCGTGGTCTCAACAATACAGTGGCCAATTTAATGGCTACAGGAAAGGCACCTTGAGTACCTAGAGGTTGCAGAATAAAACAGACTAAGGGACAGATTAATCAAACTCCGATGTGTGGTATTGCATCCTTATCTGATGTTAACTGCAATTGTAATGAATACCAGTTGACGCTGAATCGGGTGCAATTGCACACATTGAAGCTTGATAAATCCTGGTTTAAATAACAAAGATAGCTCGGCACTCCTTGCACAGAGTGATACATTACATGTGTAGATTGTAAAGGTGTTACCTCAGCTCTACAATAGAGATAGTGCCTAGTTAAAAACAGAACACAGGACAAACCAAAAAAAAATGAAAGTATACTGTCCCCACTCACTGATGCTGCTCAACCGAAAAAAAGACCTTCCCTGGATCCTCATATGATACGTGTAGACAAAATGCGGTGAGCGCAAAAAGAGATACAATAAAATAGTGTGCCTTTTAATGACTCTAAGATAGATAATAGTACAGTGGATGGTGGGAGGGAGATGGGGATGGGACATGGGAAAGGGGGAAGACCGGAATGGGTAATGGAAATAAGTGTTGGATAGAATATTAAATAATATCACTCACACTGCCATATGTGAGTGGCTGATGTATCAGTTGCAGAGTCTGTGATGCTCTGTTCTCCTTGGACTTCTGCTCTTTCTGTTAGATAAATCCAAAGGAACCCTACGTTCTCTCCGTGTGTTCCCGTGAGATAAAAGATAACCAATGTTGGTGCCAATACAATGTATGAACAACGGAGGCAAATTGTTTAATTAATAATTCAATAAATAACACTCACATGGCCATATGTGAGTGACTGCTGTAACACTGAGGTAATATGCATAGCTCAATCCACACAAGACACTCCTCTTAATGATCGGAGGTATCTTCGGTCTCTCTGCGTCCTCTCAATGTAGTGTCATAGGGCGACAAATGGCAAGAATAGGTGTAATAACAATTTATTGATAAAACAAAAAGTAACTATACATTCACAGTAAAAACGTTCGGTCAGACTCTCCAAGGCTTCTTTCAGCATCCCGCTGCAGTGCTTTTCCACTTCCACATCTGGATCGTGGGACTGTAGACAGGCTGCTTCCGTAAACTATGGTGGCCGATGGCGGACACAATTCTTCCACAAGAACAACGCGCTTCGCATATTTATTGTGCACAAAAGGTTATACACATGACAAAAAAAAGCTCTGACACATTTCGTCCTAGAGATAGGACTTTGTAAAAAAAAACAAAAAGGTGCAGGAGACCAAGCTGGGACCTGGACAACCCCCCCTTGAAACCTCTAGCCCCAATTAAGATGAGAAAAAGATCATATTCAGAAGAGGTAAAAGAAAAGGCGGAAAGTCCTCCAACAAAGAGAGGTTCCCTACGTCAGAGACGCGAGTGTCTAATGGAATATTCAATCTATCATCTTTAAAAGTAGATCTCCCCCTGTTTGAAGTGTTGAAAAAGAGCTTAACATTTGCCCTGACACTAGACCCAAAGGAATTTGACCTGTACATAGACCTGCAGAATTTTTTAAGGAAACTTACCGCCATTTCAGTAAGTCACTGAGAAGGGAAACAATCGTGACCCTATTTCATCTGGTGAAAATATTCAAGATGAGACTACAGATTTGGGACTAGTAGAGGATTTAGAGTCTCTAATTAGGAAAGCGATCTCGATTTTGTGAATCATAGTAGCTATTTACATATGGGATTTAGACACAAGTCAGTGTTTTTCCCATATTTTGCTAGGGAACAGTATGTAGAATTATTTGGAAAGTTGATAGAGCATGGTTTAAAAGAACTGTGTGCAAAAAGGTCAAATAGGTCTTTCACTAATTTAAAACCGGGGGAAAAAATTAGTTTAAAGACACTACAATCAAACCCCAATATAGTGATATGAACAGGTGATAAGGAGGAGGTCTGGTTCTTTTTTATATTGAACATTACTATAAAGAGGCCAATCGTTTATTGACAGATGAAGTCTATTATAGTACATTGAGAGCAGACCCCACAAATGCTTATTCAATGCTTATTAAGTCACATCTGGAAGAGGCTCATAGTACAGGAATTCTAACTAAAGCTGAATTCAAGATCATTTATGTTTTGGCGTCTACTGTCCCCATTGTTTACTATTTACCCAAAATTCACAAATCCCTCACCTCCCCCCAAGGTCACCCTATTATTTGTGGAATCAATTCTATTACATCTAATTTGTCCCTTTATGTAGATTTTTATTTGCAGCCACTGGTCACATCTCCCTCACATCTTAAGGACACCACCATGGTCCTACAAATCTTAGTGATTTTCAGTGGCAGGAGGGAGGGATATAGATATAGATTGGCCACGTTAGATGTTCAAGCTCTACATACGAGCATCCCTCACTCCAAGTGTGAGATGGCAGTGGAATATTTTCTTATGTTGAATCACAGATTACCACGTTCACAGATAGAATTCATTTTGATGTCCATTAAATTTATTTTGAGTCATAATTATTTTATGTTTCGTTCATCTTATTTTTTGCAGATTTTAGGCACGGCGATGGGGACTATGTTTGCCCCATAATTTGCCAATTTGTATATGGGACATTGGGAGTCTACTTTTGTCATAGGTGCGTCTCCACCACAGCTTAGGCTGTGGAGGAGGTACATGATGATATTATTATCATATGGGAAGGCAGTGAGGCCTCGTACTTGGATTGTATTTTATCACTGAATGATAATGATTATAATTTAAGATTCAGTGGTGAAAACAGTATTAGTACCATCCATTTTCATGATTTGCAAATATTCATAGAAGACATCACCATCCCATTAAATGTTGAAAGAATGGGTAAAAGACCCATTAAAAGAAACAAATGTAAATTCATATTTGCATCCGAATAGCTGTTACGACAGCAGATGGATAAAGAACATTCCATACAATCAATTATTAAGGCTTAAAAGAAATAACACAAAAGAGCAACATTTTGATGAACAGGCTAGTTTCCTTAAAGAGAGATTCCGTAGGAAGGATTATGAGGGGATCTAATTGACTCTTCACAGGAAAAAGTGAAAAAAGTAAAGCATCAATCTTTGCTAAAATACCACAATAATTTGGGGAACAAGAAGGAGCCTGACGTACAAAAAGGGACACGTGAAAAATCTGTGGTGGCTAGGAAAGCACCTGTGTTAATAACACAATTCAATGGAGTCCACAGTTTTATTAAGCGTGTCCTGTGTAAGCACTGGAGGGTTCTTAAAATTGACCCAGTGTTGGGCCCCCTGATAAAATCTAGACCAGATTTGTTTTTTAGACGGGCACAAAATGTAAAGGCTTATTGGCCCACAGTCAAGTTACGTAATCAACTAAGGAACCTAGTGACATCAGTACTCGTTTTGGAATTGTAGGTAACTACAAATACGGGAAATGTAAGGCCTGTAATCACTTCAAAATAGATAAACAGGTTACATTACCAGTAACAAAGAAAACATATAAAGTGAAGAATTTCATTAATTGCCTTACTACACATGTAGTGTATGTGTTACAATGCCAGTGTAATTTACAATACATTGGCAAAACTAAAAAGGCATTCAAACTACGAATGTTGGAGCACTTAAGAAATGTTAAAAATATCCCCAAACTAATAGAAAAAGGACAACCTTTGACTCCATTATTAAATCACTTTAAGGAAGTCCATCACTGTGACCCAAGTTCTATTAGGTTTATGGGGATCAAATGTGTTCCACGAAATTGTAGGCAGGGTAATAGAGACCTCTTTTTATTAAAGAAGGAGCAGTATTGGATTTATACATTTGATCCCAAGCACCCTAAAGGTTTTAATGAATTAATAGAGCTCACACCGTTTTTGAGGTATATTATGTGCTGTTTTTTATAGAATATAAATATTTATGTAGCCAGGTCCCCCCTTTGCATTGCTGACCCCCCTTCTGGGTACTTACCGCGGTGGTTAGGAAGTTAGCCGCGCTCGAAGAGAGGTGTGGGAGCATGAGTGAGCATAGCGCGCTGTTATTGAGGAGTGCAGGTTGCCAGGGAAGCTTGCGGTAGCGTTGCTAGGGCTCTGGCGGGTCCCGGTGCAGGGCGCCGCCATAGCGAATTGCGCACACATGCGCAGTGAAGATTTCAGAGCGGGGAACTGGCAGGGAAGTTCACGCATGCGCAGGACAAGCGCGCGAACGCTAGCCTACCAGGGAAGGCTCTGGGAAGGGACTACAAGTCCCATGAGCCTCGGGAGCGACCCCATGACGCCAGGGAGCCAATAGGGCTGCAGGAGCTCCCTGCTTGCAACAAATAGATACATTTCGTGGGGTTTTGCAGAGAGGCAGTTGGTGACCGGAGCAGCTAGGGGAAGGAGGTAGGGTGCAGGAGTCAGTGACTCTCTGCACCAGGCCAGCAATTCCCCTAGGGCCCAGATAGCCCTGAGTCACCCTAGTTGAGTGTTGTAGGGACAGGCCCTAGGTTAGGGACCCTGCCCCATTAACTAATTGCTAGTTAGGGACACAGCGGACACTGCTTTTCCCGCCACGAGGCTTGGGCTCAAGCCCAAGCGTTAAAGAGAGCTGGACTATCTTCACGGAGGCCAAACAAGCAGTGACTGCGGCCTGCTGGCAGCAGACAGATCCTCACCAAGGTACAGACGGTGCGGAGCTGCAGTGATATTATCCACGCCGGAATTCACCCCACGCGTAGGAGGATATCCCGGCGGATCCAACCCCAGTGGTATAGCAGCACCCGTGGCTGGAGCCAGGGCAGGTACCGTTATAAAGTGCACCGACAAGGCCTATCCTCAGACATACTGACTGCGCAGTCACACACGTACATGTATATGACTTGGTAGTGTGAGACAGTGGGATTACTAGACACGGGGTGGGATCATTCCGTGGGAAGGGCGCATAAGGTGTTGGCGTCCGCCGTGACGCATAACGTGTTGGCGTCCGCCGTGACACATAAGGTGTTGGCGTCTGCCGTGACGCATAAGGTGTTGGCGTCCGCCGTGACGCATAAGGTGTTGGCGTCCGCCGTGACGCATAAGGTGTTGGCGTCCGCCGTGGCGCATAAAGTGTTGGCGTCCGCCGTGTCGCATAAAGTGTTGGCGGCCGCCGTGGCGCAAGAGAGCGGTAGCGTCTGGAGAGACGCTGTGAGTAGTGTCTCCTTTAAAGAGGGACACCTGTTGTTATGGTATTGATGTGAGATGTTGAATGGCATGTTAGAAAATGGTATTAGTTATTATACCTCACTGTGTATGTGATTATTGTGATTGTCCTGCGAGGAACCACTCCCCCTCTGGTGGGAGCCATCGCAGGTGGAGGCGCTGAATTGAGTAAGTGGTTACCCCTAGTATATATATTGCCCCCAGGTTCCCCATGGCGGAAGCTCAGCCCTCCTGTGAGCCAACAGGTAACGCACCACACCTATGGTAACACCGTATGTTTCTCCGCACCCACAGTATAATCTTGGGTGGGGGAATACCCGTTACATTTATAATTATTTATATATTTTATTAATTTTACTGTGTATATAACTGTTATGCTCTTATTGTTGTATATTTCGTGTGTTATCTATATACTTGATTAGCATGGTCTTGTATGACTGTGATATCGTCATCATTGGTAGGCTGTCAGTTTCACTGTGGGGTTTGTTATGGTAACCCAAATGGCTGCCGCATCCTTTTTATGCGCGTGAATGGCCTCCAACGTTGACTCCTGATGAAGCACGCTGTTGCGAAACGCGTTGAGGTCATGAGAGGCCATTCAACGCGCTCACTGATTGGCAGATGCAGGGAATCAGGAAGCTCGGGCGGAGTAGCGATCTACGCGGCTGCTGCGGTCTGGACACATCAGCTCCAGCAAGCGGCCCCCTGCTCACGCTTTTCCGTTTAGTACTTGTCTCCCTCAATACAGTATCATTGCCCAGCTTTGTTATCTGGGTGTTTAATTGCTAGTCCGGTGGTGTTTGAGATTTATTAGTCTCTTTATATGTTCATTGTGTTTGTGCATTATGTGTATGTAGTAGGAGTGTATACAATTCTGCTATAGCGGTGTTAGAACCATTTGTATTGTGAATTTTTAAGTACATGGTCTAGTAAGACATCTTATTAAAATATTTTACTACCTTAATTCTATTTTGGCATTTATCTTTATATATTCTACTTATGGGTATATATTAATCCCTGGTGCACTTTATGTGTATATTCTTGTCGTTTTGGGGTTTCCCGTTTGGGAGGCCTCATTTAGGAGCGTTTTGGGGAGGTGACCCACATACACTGCTGCAAGGGAATTTAAGTTTTAAGAAGACTTTTGACAGCCTGAGCGCGGAACCCTTGCTGTATTTATGATATCAAAGGCTTCTGAAAGATTAAATTTGTCCAGGTTGTCCATCATGGCATCTGTATATATTAGTGCAGCCCCAGCCACAAATGAAATGACTAAATTATAAATGATGTACTGTAGATCCCACAGGAGGCAATGCGCAGAAAGTAATTCGATATATAGGAGAAGTACTAGTTATTTAGTAAAAATCAAATTAATTAAATAATTGCTTCTTAAGAATTGTTTCTGACAACAAATTCACTATCTATCTATCTATCTATCTATCTATCTATCTATCTATCTATCTATCTATCTATCTATCTATTTCCTTTAGAATTAAGCAGCCTAGAAACTGGTTAGCCACTTTCTAGCATAATTCCCTTACCTGCAAATATAGCAACCTACTCCTCACCTACTGTAGTGCCTGTGTATCCAGAAGGCAATACATAACTTAATAACTTATAATTGAACAAATAAGGGCTACTAAAATGGTGCAGTCTACATTGTAAACCTTATCAGTAAAGACTAAAATTAAAGTTCGGAGGAGAGATGGGAAAAGGAGGGGGGGTAGGATTAAGACTGATTAAGACTGTTAAGTATATCAAGGGTTTCAACAAGGTACAGGAGTAAAGGATATTTCAAAGAAAGAGAAGTGCTAGAACAAGAGGACACGCCCCGAAGCTGTAACTGAAAGGTGGGAGACTCATGGGAAATGTAAGGAAGTGCTTTGTCACAAAAATGGTGGTGGATTCATAGAATATCCTCGCCAGAGAGAAGGAAAAGACTAATACAGTAAGAAAATTCAAAAGCATTTTGGCTAGACAGAAGACTAGCCTGAATATGATAGAAAGCAAAGATAATCGTTAATAGAATCAATTTCAGCTCTGTCTGCTGGTGACACAATCAACCCTCATAAATTATGAGTAATAATGCTAGTATACATAGATAGCGCTAGAGTGAGAGCTCAGGTGTCCTATTCAAAAGTTAGAGACAAATTTATTACTTATGGATAGACATCTTGGACAAATTATCCATATCCATTGTAATGTTCATATACATAAGATCACAGCATTTAATGGATGTTTTTACTAAACTTGTATGATCTTATTAAGAGAAACAATGGTATTAAAAATACCCAACATTTAAATATGTCATTGTGATCTTTTTATTGAAAGCTCTTTTGCTTGACAGCAGCAAGAAAATACTGTCCAATGTCAATTGAGAGTTTGTAAAATGTCCATTCTAAAGTCCACAAATTCACAATTTATATAATTAGCACTTCATTATTTAAAAATGTTTGGCATGTCTCTTTCATCTCGAGGACAGAGACATCTGCTGTCCATCTGACATCCACGATGACAAGGTCATTTTATCTTTTTCAAGACACAAACCTTGCTACAAACAGAAGGTCATTTTTTTTAATGTTTTTTACATTTAGATTGAACAAAACGGATGTGTTTGGGGGCATATGCGTTGGAAAGAAACTATCAAAAGTTAACTGTAGCTACATATGGTGATGCAGGACTTCTACATCCCCTGGATGTACAAAAGGCCACCTTCGTGATGCATATACAGCATTTTCAATTCTATAAAGATAACTACAGCTTTAACGACAATAAAATAATTTCCCTGGTGAGTCCAAGGCTAGAAGCTCTTATTGTATGGAATGATTTTTTTTTCAATTAAGAACCCAAAAACTTACTCCCCAGTGCTTTCTTTGAAGGCAACTATTTCTTGTTCTAAAAAAATACCAAACAGATCCTATTCTCTCTTTAGGAATCCCTGTTGCTTTACTAATGCACAGTTTGGAAAATGCAGTTCTGCAGATTATTTCCCCAGTGAAGCAGTTTGTAGAATTTCACATTTTAGCAGTAAATCTGATTCTAATTGGTAGTATGTAAAATATGATCTGTATGCGTGCCTACTCAAAATATTCCTTGTTTGTCAAAGAAAATCAGGTCACTTACTGTACTTGCATTCACAATGCAACATCCTGAAGTGTGGAGGGAATTGTATTAGTCAATAATCATCATAAAAACTAAGTGACCACTATATTTGGAGCACTTAGCTGGGTGTTGAAAATTACTTTTGCAGAAAATATGAACTATTTCCTTTTCTGGTGTTCTCAGGTCTCTGAATATATACTACCTTGAGCTTTTCATATGAAATCCGGATTGGGCATTCCATGAATTTCAGAGACTGTGAGCTAAAATGCACAATGGACATACCGTATGCCTTGACAAAGTCATAACACAAGCTTTGGCCTCAGTCCCAGTGATCTCGACCATCCTGCGATGGCGTGCGCAGCGTGAACAAGAGACAGCCCTCTATGGGGCCGGCCGCAGTCAGTACATACGCGCGCATGCTCAAAGTGCGATGGCGTGACCACATTGCCAAAAGACAATAAATCTGTCTTTTGACGTGGCGACCGAGCGATGGCTACATCACGGTGGCGGTTCAGTCAATGAGGGCGAACCAGCCATGTGATGCCATGGATGCGCCACCGCCATGCCACCACCGTCGCGAGCAATCAGAAGTCCACTGATCACTCCAGAAACAGGTGGATGCACAACCAGGCGCTCCAACGTGCATAAGTGCGCACTAACTGAAGCAGTAGCCTGTCACTTGTCAGACACCACCACCTTCACTATCTAACCTCTGGTGGGATTTAGGTGTATTTATTCATTTATTTATTTATTTATTTATAAAATGTTTTACCAAGAAGTAATACATTGAGAGTTACCTCTCGTTTTCAAGTAAGTCCTGGGCATAGTTAATATGACAAATAATACATGGTTACAAATACAGTTACATAAATTAACTGGGTATACATTATATACAATACATTGCATGCACAGTTAGAGAAGATGTATATTATAGGCTTACAGTATGTAACAGTTACAGACCAGATTAAAATGTGAGACAGCCTTAGTTTTGAAAGAACTTAAACTGTGTTGGATGTGAGAGTCTCCGGTAGGTTGTTCCAGTTTTGGGGTGCACAGTAAGAGAAGGAGGAGCGGCCGGATACTTTGTTGAGCCTTGGGATCATGAACAGTCTTTTGGAGTCTGATCTCAGATGATAAGTGCTGCATTTGGTAGGGGTGAGGAGCTTGTTCAGATAGGTGGGTAGCTTGCCCAGAAAGTATATGAAGGCAAGACAGGAAAGGTGAACATTTTTTTCCTGGACTCGTGTTGACCAATCTAGTTCTTTGAGCATTTTGCAGTGATGTGTGTTGTAGTTGCATTGGAGAATGAAACGACAAATTGAATTGTAGAGGGTGTCAAGTTTGCCAAGGTGGGTTTTGGGTGCCGAGCCATATACTATGTCTCCATAGTCGATAATTGACATTAGCATCTGCTGTGCAATACGCTTTCTGACCAGCAGGCTTAAGGAGGATTAGTTCCTGTAAAGTACACCTAGTTTGGCATAGGTTTTGGATGTCAGGGTATCAATGATCATTCCGAATGTTAAGTGGGAGTCAAACCATATGCCCAGGAATTTAAAACTAGTAACAGGATTTAGGGTGGTGTTAGCGTTGTTTCTGATCTGGAGCTCAGTCACTGGAAGCTTTAAAAATTTAGTCTTGGTCCCAAATACCATTGTTACAGTCTTGTCAGTGTTTAAAAATAGTTTGTTTTGGGAAATCCAGTTTTCGAGTTTCAAAAAGTCAGACTGAAGTATGTGATCAAGGTCAGAGAGGCTATGGCTGTGTGCATATAGGATTGTGTCATCTGCATACGTGTGTATTGAGGCTTCCTTACAAGCTGTGGGAAGAGCATTGATGAACACTGAGCAGAGTAGGCCGCAGAACAGAGTCTTGCGGGACACCACAGGTGATATCCAGGGGGTTGGATTTAGAGCCTGAAATGGACACATGTTGGGATCTACCTGATAGGTAGGACTGAAACCAGTTTAAAGCATGCAATTGGTTTGGCAATTGCTGGGGCAGCAAGTCTTAGGAACGTAGATTGTAGTAGGTCAGGTCCACATTGGCTGCTTAGTTTTAATTTGAGGCGCGCTTGTGTATTTTCCTCTTCGGATACTGAGCCAAATTGTAAATTGTGGGCAGTGTTGGGAGGGGGTGGGGCTATATGGGTACTCCCAGGATGGGATTCATGTTTGTGGTTTGGGTTGCGTTTCTCTAATAAGTTAGTAGCACACCCCACAAAGTAATCATTGATTGCATTTGCAATGTCGGTGGGGTTTGTCAGAGTAATATCGCCCTTAGTGATATTACTTGGCTGTTGATGGTTAGAAGGCTGGAATATGTTGTTGATAACCTTCCAGAAGTTAGCTGGGTTTGATGTATTCTGGAGGAGATTGTCAGAGTAATATTGTGCTTTTGCATGCCTTGTTTGCCTTGTGCGCATGTTCCGCAGGCATCTGTAGTGATTGAGATCCTTGGTAGTGCCAGTTACTTTGTAGCTTTTCCACAAGGCATCCCTGAACTGGTAGAGTACTATAAGGTCAGGTGTAACCCAAGGAAGGTGGGCACCCCGTACCCTTATTCTGCGTAGTGGAGCATGGGTATCACAGAGTTTTAAGAACTCTGATGTAAGAGGGGATGTACAGAGTAAGAGATAATTGTTTTAATAATTTCATAATCCTGAAATTTGCTGTAGCTTTCAAACTTTTTTTTCTTTTTCATTTCATCCCAAAAGAAGTTCACCCAAAGCTTCAACCTGTTAAATTTGGTTATGAGCACTTATAAACATAATATATTTCTATATTCTATTTGTCTCTTTTTTATTAGCACAACATACAATATTATCTATAATTTTATGGTTTATTAGTTGTAATACAGAATTGTGTATCATTTAAAATTTATGCGTAAAATAAATCATTATTGTTTAGTGTGATTCACATGAAACATGTAAATTGTAACAATTTGGTATTTCTTTTAAATAACGGTTGCTTTTCATTATATGTCAACCTATCTGTAGTGGTAAAGAATACTCTACAGTATATCAATAGTATTCAACCTTTTTTCTCTCAGGGCACCCCTAACCACAGTGATCAGTTGCTAAGGCATCCCACAACAGGACAGGCAGTCACAGCATACATGGGACAGAGAGTCAAAGGAGACAGAAGGGGCAGAGAGGGCAGAGAGAGTCACAGGAGACAGAAGAGGCAGAGAGTCACAGAAGACACCGGGCAGAGACAGTCACAGAAAAAAACACATTCAAAGACAACAGAAAATACACACACACAACAAACTCACAATTGACAGACACACACAGCCTCACTTCTCTTTGCTGCTTTCTCCTCAGCTTGGCCAAACACCCCGGCTCCTGACACATCCTCCTGATTGGCTGCTACTGGCTAATGTAGTCAATGTGGCTAGATGAAACTGCGGAGCAGCCCCCAAGCAAATCCCATGCTTTCTCCCTGCTCTAGGAAATCTTGTTTTTGATCCTCTCGCGGAACCCCACGGTGCTGCTGAACCCCGTTGGAATGACAGCTGTATATACTACCAATTGTAACTATTGTAGATCAAGTCTTGATGATATTTTAAGAAATATATGTATATGCTCATTGTTTTCTGTACGTGATCCCATTTACAGGTGCAGATGCAGCGGCCGTTATTCGAACAAATCACAAAGCCGTTTTCGTGTGCTCTGCTGTATTCCACGTGGCATTAAAATGGTTAATCGCCCCAGGCACCTGCGCTTATTGCGGTTGCTTATTTTGAATTTCATTAATTCTGTTTCTTTGTGTGCAATGAAATGAATGAATTGTAATGTGTACTGTGTCAATTTCAGGTGTTTAAAAACTAGAACACTAAAATGCCATTTTCTACACTCGCGTCTTAAGGCGGTACGGTTGGAAGAAATCACGCGCCATGACATGGGTATTCCGAGCTATACCACGCTTGAAGTGTTTGAATAACGGCCGCTGCATCTGTATGCAGTTTGTAGAGATGTGCTACATTTTAGTAACACCGAACTTAAATATCTTTCTTTTCTGTAACCTTCTATTCCAATAATTAATTTATTGGAATCATTGTGTTTCAACCAGGCATTTTTTTTTTTACTTCAATTAAATTTATTTCCTAAGATTCCAAGTTGAGTTAGTGATTTTGTAAACATAACACTAACACTTCTGATACATCTCAATTTTTTTGTCATCTAATTGGATTAGACCCTAACCTGTCATTCTATCAATTTGATCTAAACAAGGATAATAGACGTACCTCAATATCAGTAAGGTGGTGACATACATGTTAACAATCTAACTTTTCTAATTTATTTTTGAAATAGAAAAAATGTTGCTGTATTTGGGTAAAATGTCCTAAAATCTCCATCTCACCCTGTCAACTCTTTGGAAGCAACTTGCTTTAACGCAAGTTTAATTCACCATGAAAAATTATGTTTGTAGCACGCTGACTAGATGTCCTCTGCCTCCCAATAGAGCCCAATTATCCCACTATAT
Organism: Ascaphus truei; assembly: GCF_040206685.1. Classification (NCBI taxonomy): domain Eukaryota; kingdom Metazoa; phylum Chordata; class Amphibia; order Anura; family Ascaphidae; genus Ascaphus; species Ascaphus truei. The sequence continues at coordinate 155,625,777 of NC_134483.1, read as the reverse complement.
CCTATGATCCAAATGACAAGATTTGATTTATTGCTCTCACTTCAGAACAAACACAGCGTTGCAACTTACAAGCTACTGTCAGCCTTCTCTGCTGCATTCCACGCATACATGTTAGTGATCATGAACATTATTCAGAAACTACACATTGTTCCATAACATAAAACAGTAACTGTCTATAAAAAACTGTTGCTGTGCTTATGACCCTTAGATTTGATTTGATATTGAACTAAATGCTTATTTTTATTAAAAAAGAAACATATAAAAAGTAAAATTTTATCATTATGACTGCCAACAAATAAGCATTGCATACTGATAAAAACGTTTGCAGATAGATTACAAAAGATCTTTTGTTACATTACATAGGATAGTGAACAATGCGCAACAATTTTATAGCTTTGGTTTCCAGAACCATTAAGGTAACCATGGTTGGTAGGGTAGTGTAGTTTCATTGTGTATTAACCCCTTTGATGACTGTGGTATACGTGGGTGGCAACAGGCAACACATCGGTTAAAGTCATTTCTACCATAGGGTTCTGTAATAATAGATATTACTGAATACTATGATAGAAATATTAGTAATGCGATCGCGATGCGGGACATTATGTGTTAACGGTCGCTGTAATTCCCGCATTGTGACTACGGGTACAATATCACACGCAGGAAATGAATACCTCAAGCTTGATGAATTCAGTCATAAAATTGCGGTAATAAGACCCTGTATTTTTTTTCCCCTTGTGCCATATTAACTCATTTTTTAACGAGTTTTGTGTATCTAGGCCTAAATATTTTAGCAGGTTCTAGGAGAATTAAAAAATATCAGGAATACAGAGCGACAATATTCAAGCACAAACCCAACAGTATGTTACTAACCTGTTCTATGTTGGATCCACTAATTGCATTCACAGTCGAAAGATTTAAAAAGATGTAGACATACTCATACTATGTTTTTAAGTAATCCATTCAGTTCTTTGTAATTGAAAAGTGTGTGAGGTAGACTCAATTACTACACCTCAAATGTCAATAATCAATTAATAAAATAAATTGACTGATGCAGAATAGTGGAATGCAGTGCCAAAAATAGTTGCAGGAACAGGTGTACATAAAATAATGTGAATAAACAAAAAAAGCGCAAATAACTCTACACAGCTAAAACCAGTGAATACACAGTGTGAAAGTGAAACAAATAGTCAATCATTTTGATCTAATTATACAACCCTTCCTGGAATCGCTACTCCATAAAGGGGACTTTGCAAATGCCCCACAAACAGTTCTAAAAAGCACAATAGGAGTGTAAATTCTCTCAGGAGATATGTAAAAAAATTAAAAATAAACAATCGTGAAATAGCAAAAAAGGGATTGTAAGGAACTCGTTGATGCACTCACAAGTGTAGGTGTTAATCAAGCCTTCTGGTATTAATCTATAGATTCTTTGGTTCTATGTACAGTAGTCATTTTTCAGGGGGCAAACAGATGTCCTTTGAAGCTTATAAAGATACTCTCAGGGATAGCCAGCACACTCAATCTGTCCTTCCACGATGCTGTTGGAAATCACGCAGGTCTCTGATCACCTCTTGGTGTTCTCCATTGGGATTTTGCTCTCCTTGACCTGAATAGATGAAGTCACTTCTGGATCCTGGTGCTGGCTTCTCTGTTCCTCAATCTCTGGACAATAGTTCTATGCGTTTTGCTTGGGATACAGCTTCCTCAGGGGATCCTAACGGTACTCAGTGTTACAGTACATGCAATTTGTACTCGCATACCAATGGCGTCATCGTGGGTGACGAATTACAAATAGAAAACTCTGACTTAATTACGGTTGCTCCGATTTGCAATGCAAGCATCAGCACACTAGACGACTGTCTTTACATTTCTTTATAAACACCAATACTGTCCAAAACATGTTATTAGTATTCTAATCATAATATACATTTAAATAATTTGAGTTATTCTAACTGTGGTGTCATTATCTATTGTTACACAGCTCAAACTGCTGGGAACATTGGCAAACAAATTATCACAAACAGGAAAGTGCTGCAAATATCTTGCAGTGCTTGGGAGGTGGGCTAAAACCTGCTACAGGAATCAAAGGATGCTTTAAAAAATCATTGGAAATGGTATTAAGAGTTGAATAATATTTTTTTTCAAATGCAGTAAGTATTATCTAATAATACAGAACTGATTTTTAAATAAAAAACATACAAGATTTCACGTTTTCCTGCTTTAAATGAACTATAACAGCAATCATGTCCTGTATGAGGGGGCTTTATCTGACAGCAATACATACTCTATACTGTACACAATCTGTAACTCCCCTGTCTAAGGGATTCTGGGGGAAATTGTAGTAGCTGCAAATGTGCATATCCATTCTGAAAGAGCCCTTTCTGGTCAGTTATGCAGGTTATTATTATTCTGAAAGCCCTTTTCCCATGTCCAAACCATGTTGGAAAGGATTTTGTAGAAGCAGTTTCATTCCGGTTAGGCAAATCTAAGCAGCATGAACAAAAAGGCCCAAACTCGCATGTTTGGCTAACTGGAATTCCAGTAGCTCCGTTAACTCAAAAAATGCTAAACCACTTCAAATATCTCACAGATTTGATCTGGATGCGGATTTGCATCATTATAAATCCCACTGCCTATTTCAGCTCTGCTGAGCATGTGCTTAATTAATATGTCTCATTAACTATTCTATAGTAATGTCTGCCCTTCCACACTACTGACTAACTCATGATGTACTTTGTAGAAAACATATTTTCCCCTATAAACATATTATAACACACAAAACATCATTATATTAATATGAACTACCTGGGTCACATTCTATGCCTGATTGTATCATTAAATGACAACTGGCTTGATTACTGTAAAAGGCACATTTCCTAATTAGCTGCCTATTTAAAACCCCATTTTACGTGCATAACTTTTTTTTTAATCAGCAGTTCATGATGTTGAACATACCTGTAGTATTTCTTTTAAGAAAAGTTTTGCAAACTATAATACAAATTAAAATGTTTTAGACCCTTTTTGGTGGTGCTGCTGCTGGTGGTGGAGGTGGTAATGTTGGTGGTATTGGTGGAGGTGATGATGTTGGGGGTAGTAGTGGTCATGCTGCTTTTGGTGAAGGTGGTAATGGGGGTAGTGGTGGTGGTGCTGCTGCTGTTAGTGGAGGTGGTGATGTTGGGGGTAGTGGTGGTGATGCTGCTGTTGATGGAGGTGGTGATGTTGGGGGTAGTAGTAGTGGTGGTGTTGCTGTTGGTGAAGATGTTGGGGGTAGTGGTGGTGATGCTGCTGTTGGTGGAGGTTGTGATGTTAGGGGTAGTGGTGGTGCTGCTGCTGGTGGTGGAGGTGGTAATGTTGGTGGTATTAGTGGAGGTGATGATGTTGGGGGTAGTAGTGGTCATGCTGCTTTTGGTGGAGGTGGTAATGGGGGTAGTGGTGGTGGTGGTGCTGCTGTTAGTGGAGGTGGTGATGTTGGGGCTAGTGGTGGTGATGCTGCTGTTGATGGAGGTGGTGATGTTGGGGGTAGTGGTGGTGGTGTTGCTGTTGGTGGAGATGTTGGGGGTAGTGGTGGAGGTGATGCTGTTGGTGGAGGTGGTGATGTTGGGGGTAGTGGTGGAGGTGATGCTGTTGATAGAGGTGGGGATATTGGTGGTAGTGATGGTGATGATGATGTTGTGGAGGTTGTGAAGTTGGGGGTAGTGGTGGTGGTGGTGCTGCTGTTGGTGGTTTCCCTGTCTTTTGATTTTGTATATGGCCCTGTTTTAATGTTGATGGACGTATTGTGTCCTGCTTTGATATTTCAAGGGGTTGTGAATGCTGCACACCTCTCTTAATGTTGTCATGATTTGGTCACTTGCTGATGTCTGCCTCTCCTGTACTTTCTGATGTTTGGCTTGATTTGCTCCAATCAAATGTAGGCTGGTGTCAGTTGACGTTCAAATTCAGTTTAATTTTTTTTCTCTTTCAACTCCTCTGCCACACCTTTTTGAAGTGCTATACGCTCCCAGTGGTATTCCATTTGTTTGGCTAATAATGCTTTCTCTTCTACCATCGGTTGCTCCTCCTCTTCTCCAATAGAAGGTTCAGATGGTGGAGCATGGCAAGATGATGGCTCGGGTCCTAGTGACATGCCATGTTCTGCTATCTCATAACCCTTATCCGTCTGCTCATGCAACTCAGGAGTGTCTGAGCAACTAAAGAGCATTTGTGATGCAGATAATGATGAGTAATTGCGTGATGATGGTCTTGGTGAAAAAAAGGTAGGCCAAGGTAAGTGCAAGTGAATGATTTTAAAGAAATTGATCTTGACTCATTTTTTATACATTACATTCTTAATCTCATTGTTTCAAAATTCGAGTAATATTACATCATGAAAATAGTTTTTTAAAATGTTAAATTAATCATGACATTTGTGTATGCTTTTTAGAGAGGGCAATAGTTCCTTATGAGATCAGCTCATTGAAATGCCTAAAAAGGCTGGCAGAGAGCTAATCGTAATTACTAGATCAACCAAAGAGTGCTAAGCTTGTGCACGTCTTTGCTACCATTCATATGAATGGAGTAAAGGTGTGGTAATGCTTAACACCCTTTGGTTGATCTGGACATTGATGTTTTCATTAGATTATATAGGCTACATAGTACTAAAAAAATAAGACTCTTTCTTGTCAATGTTTACAAAGTCGATAGAAATTGTTGGATGGTCTAAGTATTCCATATTTGTGAAGGAAAATATTATTAGTAAGGGAAATTAGCTATTGCATTCAAAAGACCATTATTCTAAATTTCAATATGTACAACCCCATAGTTAGGATTGTGTCATCATGTGTAATGTAATTTATGATTTTTTTGCACAGAATACAAGTACCCGTAAAGACTCTCTAAATGTACATGCAGTAGGACCAAAATATGCTAAGCTACATGAATATCATAAGTCAAGAAATTTCATAAACTTTTTAAAGTGTTATGATGTTATCCACAGTTTGTATTTGATAGTGAGATTGAAGTAATGTTGCAGTAGGTATCGTTCATGAACATTGTGTGGAACATGACTTTGATTCAGTGTATTATGTGTTGAAAAATTGTATTGCATCATGTCACCTACGGTTCAGATTCAGGGGCCAGATTTCTCAGTCCCCCTCTAGGCCAAAAACGCCCTCACGGAAAAGAATGGTGCTGAGCCTCTCCTCCATCTGGCTCAGCTACAGGACTCAGGGGTACCTCCTTCTGCGCTATTTGCATGGCAACAATACTCTTCCATTATCTTCTCCACCTGCCTCTTGATGTTAGAGAAACACTTCTTGCAGTTCTTGGGGGTGCGCCATGTCACTCCCAGGTTCAAAACATGCCAGATCTATGTTTTCTCTGAACTTTCTGTCCTCAAGGCGGAGATGAACACAAATCATCATTTGATGTTACTACAGTATATTTTTCCATGGGAAAATGTGGGCCTAAGAAATATTCAATACGTATTACAGCACATACATTTGTGGCATAATTGTGCAATGTCAAGAGATGATACAATGATAAACTCAGCAATTTGGTGATGATGTTGCAGAAAAATGGTATGGTTGTTAAAGTCACTGGTCCTCCATAACATTTGTCACACTTTATTGTATTAAGTGGGTGTCATATTATTTATTACTGTTATGCTAACTATTTCACTGTAATAAGAACTCATGCCCTTTATATCAGTACTAGTTTGTCAGCAGAACTGCTGTAGTCAAAGCTTCACAAACCTATATGGTGCTACAGCATGCATGTATTTGAAAGGTAAATGCTAGTGTGTCCACTAAGGCAAATTTAACAATTTTGAAATTCTCATGTTAGGCATCATTCTAACAGTGTACTTGTTTGGTAGTTATTACCTGATAACTGCCCAAAAAGCCTGTCATAATGTTGGACGACATACTAAACAAGGACCTCATTCTCCTCCTGGGTGAATCAGATGTTCCGCACCTCTGACACCCAGTGCTGAAATGACGCAGTAGGGGACTCAACAGGTGTAGACTGGAGCTTAAAGCCTCCTGAATTTTGCCGATCCATGTCCCTGTCTCCCTGCTGTCTCATCCCAGATCCCTAGAGCTGCCCTGGTTCCAGCCACCCCTAGGACTCCCCTACCTCTGTCCTTACCTCAGCCGATCTAGGCCTCCTCACCTCCTCCCCCTTCCTCTCCAACCCTGAGGCAAGTCTCCACTTGCCTCACCTCCACTCCTCACCACTCCACTGCTCTCACCTCCACTCCTCATCATTCCAGTACTCTCAGCTCCAGCCCTCATACCCACACTAACACTCCTCCCACACCTCTAACTCACACGTTCAGCCCCACACCCATTCCCACTCCTACCCTCCTCCATGTCATCATTACCCTAACTCACACACAGACAACAGTGGAAAAAAACAAAATAAACAACAACATGACCAAACACACTACATGAAAACTCACACTGACAAGACCAGAAAATTAGAAAGAAACATGTAAGGACAAAAGACAAATCCCTCAAAATTTGCTGTCAAATCGCTACAAATACCTACCACCAAACTCCTAGCGCAGTCTTTCTTTCACTGAATTCCCAGAGCACTGACACACGCTGTCTAAAATAAACACTTTATATAGTGTATGATGCGTTTTCTTGCGAGGTTACTATATTTTAATTCCGCCTAAAATAAAAAAAAACCCGCATGGATTGGCTGTTTAACTAGGAGGTTTGTTGTTTTTTATCGACATGGTATAAACAATGCAATTTGTAATATAGAATATTGCAAGTTGGCAAATTTGATTCAGCTACTTATGACCATATTGAACCACACTGTTTGAAAACGACCAACACGCAGCTACTAGAATATCCCCCTCTGTCTGTCAAAATTTCCACTGTATTTGGTTGCATTCTAGTGGAAAATTGGTTTCCAGCTGTTTTTTTACCTCAGTATTGCTGAAATGTGTTCAGTAATCAAATTTAAAAATTGATACACTTTAACAAATTTTGCTCAGTGAATGGAGGACAATTTGTCATGATACACAAGTATTATTTGTTACCCTGATGTTTGAAAGCTGAGCTATGGTTGCAATGTTACCTAAGAAAAAAAAATACAGCATAAAACAGAAGAGGGATTGGTGTTTTAAGATCATTTCATTTAGGAAATGTTTGTAAGAGTAGGGAATTTATGGTGATTTACTAAAAAAAAAATAATAGTGAAAAGGTAAGGAACAATATGACGTCAAAAGTAATATTTAGAGTCAATGCACTTCACATGTGCTATAGACCAAATGATGACAAATGTACAATCATCGTGTTGGTCTGATCTATAACATGGATCACAGTATATCATGTTATAAATGTATTTCAAAATATATGCTATCAGACACAAACCTTTGTGCACAACGGGTGAAATGTTATGAAAACCACGTATTATTTTACTGACAAACCCACAGAACCACCACTTTATTATTTACAAAATTACACTATCATTTTCTCTGTAGAAAGAGGGGGATTTTTTTAAAGTTCATATTTTTTCTTTTTTTTTCTTATAGTATAAACGTTTCTAAAATGACAACATACCTTTGCCTCATTTTGTTAAGCAATTTGACTGCTGGTTATGCATAGAGTGCTCCATGTACAGTGTTTACAGTATGTACAGTATTCTGACCCCACAAAAGGAGATACTGTACTTAATACAGTAACAGCAAATACAAAGTCATACAAACAAGCAATACTGTAGTTTGTTATTAGGATAATTAAAGAATGCCCAGTCAGCAGACCTCATGCTTAAGATGTAAACATGGATTGGGGTGTTGGGAGAGAAGAGGCAAGAAGGGATCATCAAATTTATAGTGATTGATCAGCTAGTGCAGCTTAGAATCACTTGACATGTTAATTAAGGCTGGAGGCAGGTGGCAAATGTTCTGCTATCCAGATAGGATAAGGTTTGAGCAACCTACAGTATAGTAATGTGACATTCAAGTAGGTTAGTCTCTAACAGTTTGGATGCCAGACAATGGAATCCACATTTTTTACTGTATCTGAAAACTTTTGACTTGACAGATGAGGGTGAACAAAAAGGAAGTTGTTTCATAATAACTATTCTATTTACACATTTTACTGAATTTTGAACAGGTTACAATCATTCTGAGCATGCGTGAGAATATAATTGCATGCAGCTACAGAAAGAGTTAGATATCGTGTATTATTATTTTGTTAACAGAAATTGAATTCAAAGGTAATAACCACTTTTTTACAAACTGAACAGATTGATGGCATGGCTCATTTTGCACTCAGTACATTTGAATGTCTGTACTTATATAACAACTTATATTATTATTAACATTTTACATACTGAAAATATTTTAGGGGATTAGTACTACTGTATATTCTTAAAATATATAGCATGTTTTATAAGATAGATACATCAAAAATATTGTCAAATTGTTAAAACAATCATACTGTCTGCGTTATGTCCATTATTTCTGTCTCACAGTATATAAAACATCTTTCATTTTATGAGTAAATACAGATTTTTTTTTATTAACATTTTTTCCAGGAAAATAAAACTCTAGATAGGAAACTTTGTAATGACTTTGTAATGTTTGTCTTAGCTAACCTATAACTGTAGCATCGCAGTATGCCATCCAATATAATATTATAAGGCTTTATTCTAGGAAGGATATAACATTAAAAAAACAGCTTTTATGTTGAAGTTAGTAAAATGTATCTGTCAGTAAGTCTGAAAGTTGTGTATAGTTGTCATTCTGATTATATCTTTACGGCTGGCTGTGCAACAATACAAATGTTGGCTATTAAATTTGCAATGGCATGCACAGTGCATAAAATGATGGTATGTATCTAAATATTGAATTTGTATTTTTTGGATCATCCACTCATGACGCATATTCAGTTCACTTCCCACTTACAATATGTTCTGTCAAAGCATGGCTCGGAGAAGAAGGTATTATTATCTTCACAAAACCAGTTCATACTTTTTATATATCTACTCTCAAGTGTATCATGAAATTTGACAAAATATCTTTTTGATTAAGGTATGAGAAGAGTATAATGCCTCATGAAGAGTTTCAAGGGTCATCGACAATAAATGAGAATAAATATGTGTTGCTCTCCTCCCACATTTCCTCTTCTATTTCTGCGGTACTGTTTTTGTGTCTGATACATCACTTTGAAGTGCCATCGTCTTTGCACCGGGATTGACTCAGCTGAACATAACAATTGTCTGGATATTAAAACAAAAAGGTTCAAATACTCAAAGCAGTTTTCAAAATAGAGGTTTTAGAATCACTCATAAGATAATAAGTTTTACTTTTATACACAATACTGTATTTATGTAGCTATACACTGAGGAAAAGAGAGACGTGTGCAAGAAAATAGATTTTTCTTATATAACTTTTTACTGTATTTTTTATTGTGGAAGATTTAACCAACATAAAAGCCACCATGACTGCTGCCAATTTCATTATTAACTAGTAAATGCAGATTTTAAAATGCCCTTCAGTATTCCTTTATAACATTTATAACACTATATTGCTACGTTTATGCTCAATATAAGCAAATATTGTTTCCTCTATTTCAAACCTGCAGCACAAAAAAAGGTGCAGTAGTGCAGTGTTTCCCAACTCCAGTCCTCAGGGAACCCCAACAGGTCAGGTCTTAAGGATATCCCTGCTCCAGCACAGGGGGCTCAGTCAAAATGACTGAGCCGCTGATTGACCCACCTGTGCTGGAGCAGGGACATCCTTAAGACCTGGCCTGTGGGAGTTCACTGAGGACTGGAGTTGGGAAACACTGCAGTAGTGTTAAAGTGTTTTTGTGCGGCATCTACTTTGGTATATTTGTGAATAGTAATCACAGCTACAAGAAAGAAATATCCTTGGCCATATCTCAATAAAAAAAATGTTTCAAAGAGATTTGGAAAGACGATGCAGCAGAGCTCATTATCTTCCACTGTCCAACATTGGATTGAGAAAACTTTGTTTAGGGAGAAAAAAGAAAAGTGCTACTACTACTTTATAAATTAATTCTAAACGCAAAGAGAAAGAGACAGCAAACTCAGTAAGTAGACCAGCAGTCTTCGTAAAATAGTTTATTTTCTTAGAAATCACTTCTTGAGACTCATTTTGTAGTGAAAAGAAACCTGCAAAGTTTCAGGCCCACGTGGTCTTTCACCAGGTAGGTGTTTTTAAATGAATTATGGGGAAACCTCCCACAGAAAGAGGGAGAGTTGCCCAGTATGCTCTGTAGAAATGTCAGAAAGAAAAAAGTGAACAGTTTATGTAATTGCATGCATGTCTATACCCAGGGCTTTCTGTTTATTTTCAATGTAAAACATCAGCATGTTCAATGGCTTGAAACATTTAGCATGTTGATGAACAATAAAGTCTGATGTTTAAAAACAGAGTAACAGCAAAATAACAAAAATGGCCTCTTCATAGCGTGTCCGACCGTATTACTCAGGTCATATTTTGATAGAAATGTCCATACTAATATCGAGTACAAAATTATGGTTTGTTCTTGCACTTTGAGAAGGCTACAGCAATTCTCAAAGCATTATTGAGACTGGCCGACAATAGTTTTACTAATTCATTCAGAAAAGACATATACAGCTCAACCCCGTTATAGCGCGATCCGCTATAACGCAGTTTGAGCATGGACCCCGAATGATTATTTTTTTTTTTAAATAGAATTTTTTTGACATTTTTTTTTTGCACACTGCACACTGCACACTGCACACTGCACACTGCACACACTCACAGAAAACTGCACACACTCACAGCACACTGCATACACTGCACACACTCACAGCACACTGCACACACTCACCGCACACTCACAGAACACTGTACACACAGCACACTGCACACACAGCACACTGCACACACCTCACTTACACCACACACCACACACCACACACCACACTCACACCACACACACACACCCCCTCCCACTCCTCCTCCCTACCTTTGGTGTCGGCTGCTGAGATCGGAGCGGATCTGGCATCGGGAGGGAGGGGGGTGTCGGAGCGTTGTTGCATCGGGAAGGAGGGGGGTGTCAGAGCAAAGCTGGCATCAGGAGGGGGGTGTCGGAGTGGAGCTGGCTGGGGGGGTGTCAGAGCTGGCGGGCGGAGCGGAGCTGGCTGGGTTGCTTGGAGCAGGGCTGGCTGGGGTGGTTGCCTGGAGCGGGGCTGGCTTGGGGGGTTGCTTGGAGCGGGGCTGGCAGGGGGGGGGGGTTGATCGGAGGGTGGCTGGTGGCTGGTGGGGGGTGGATCTGTGTGGACTACTGGGGGAAGTGAGGCTGCTAGGGGAAGTTACGGTGGCTGCTGGGGGATGTGTAGGGCTGCCGGCCACCTCTTCCCTCTTCCCTCCTCCCAGTGCGTGGCGGCCATAAATTATTTATTTTTTAAATTAGCGCGACCCCGGTAATAGCGCGGTCGGATCGGGTGGCCCCCGAGGACCACGCTATAACGGAGTTGGGCTGTATTAGGTACAGATCTTGTGTTGTTTTATTACAGTCAAATAATAAGATAAGAACCAGTTGCCTCTCCTATGCTCTGCAAGAATGAATGTACTAAACTATTTCATCTCGACCAGTCTACATAACAAGTGAGAGCACATTTTTAAAATATTCAATAATATGAAATGTATCTTAATTTTTCACAAATTGAACATAAACGAACATATAACATACAGTATAGGCTTTGATCTTGTATATTTCACTTTTGGATTTTCTCACAAGTACTATATTTATTGGGTGAGCTGACCATAACATAACACATAGAAGTGGATTTGTATTTTTGGAAAAATAGTGTCCACTTTTTAATGGATTAGCTCCCCACCCTACCTACTGCCAGGAAATCTGCTAATGGAAAGGCATAACAGATATTTACGTTTATAAGTCAGAGTTTATAAGATAGTTTTACTCCATAAAAACTACAGACAAAAGCAGGAGGAATTCAGCTCAGAGGACATAGTAAAAACTTTTTTTTAGAAGTTAGAAAGTGACTTATATGGGGTAAGCTTGGTGTGGTGGGCAAGTTTATTATTCTTTGCCAATTGATGTAACTAAAGTCCCAATTTAATTTACATTTTAGAAAAAGTTAGTTGTGCATGCTTTTATGTAGCATGATATAAGTAACAAAAAAAAGGGGTAACAATGATAAAATGTTGGGCTTTAGTGAATTTGGATTTGATTTGATCTGGTGTTTTTGCGTTAAACTTTGAAACATTGACATTATTCCAGTATTATGGTTACAAAATTGTAATTAGGATGCTGCAATTAGTTCTACATTCCATAAAAATGTTACCACTTCCTACTTAACCTTTAATCTATTACTGTATTTTAAGGGAAAGAGTTACCACCTGCTTATATCCAGGAGTATAACAATATTTAACTTCCTCCTGTTCTCATTTCCGCTCTATGCTCCACCTATTTACCTTCTCCTGACTTAACCCCATGCTTTCCATTTCTCCAGCCACTACTGAACTATAAGTTAATTACCCATGAACATACTAATTTTTGGCCATGCTATAGGTTATTTTGACCTGCAGTTCTGACACCTTTGCTCTAAAGGCTCTAGCACAAACTGTTTATTCCTGTAAATATATATTTAAAAAATATGTGGATGTGCCCCTTGACAATAGATCTGGATTAATTACAGTTGTTCTGGAAACTGCAATAAAATGCATTATCAAGAAGTCGGGTAAGTAATGTAAATAAGAGATTCAAAATGTATTAATTTGAGACTATATTAAAGAACTTTAGTAAAAGTTAGAGGTAGGAGTTTTTTGTTATTATACATGTCTATCCAATTAGTCAGCACTGACCTCAATTGCAAGTATATCAGAGTTTTTGTACAGTAGCTACAGTAGATGTGAGATGAGCTTACAGTCTCTGTTCCATTCCCAGTAGAGACATTGTTTCCCCCATTGCCATAGAAAACAGACATGATTTATGGCTTTAAGAATTTTCTTTCTATTAAAAATCTATATTTGATACAGTCCTGATGAAGCACTTTTTCCTTCTCTGCCATACAACACCAACAGTTTAGCCACATACAGTGGATTCTTAATTTGTTCTGTGTGCCATGGAATCGCATATAAATCATGGCACATTAGTTTAAAGTGTTTGAGTGTTATTTTTAAGCCCATGTGGTCTGGTCAATAAAAAATATTTTAAAACAACTGTACCGAACTGAGCGTTTTTTTCCCCTTTGTACCACATAAGCACCCTTACATTCTATGTATTTGCCGTGTATACTTTGATACCTATTTCACCTGTTTTAGACAAACATGCTTAAAATGTCATGAATTCAAATGTGTAAGGATTATGTTTTACTGAATCCCACATAAGTATCCATGAGGAACATGTCACTAGAATCTGGAGTTTTTTTTTGTACCCTTCGCCATTGATTTAGCAGGTTACAACTGCTTGAGAAACTGAGAATTCTAAGTAGGATAATTTTGCATGGTGAACAAAACAAATCTACTGTATGCCATGAATATTGCAACTCAATATAGACAATTGGTTCCTAGCTTCATTGTCCAGCAATTCCTCACATTTTCTTAGTGGAAACATTTATAGGATTTTTTCCCCGTGTTCAATTGTGTACAAATGAGCATAAAAATACAAATACACACCAGACTGCATCATCTTTTAGATAAGAGTTCTTAACTCCTTGAGTGCCCTATGAACGCTGGTGGGCCTTGTAATATCCAGTCATCATTTCCCTTTTTTGCTAGATTTCTAGAGGAGACAAATTATTTTCTATTTACTGTAAGTTCACACTCACTGCTTTACAGAAGCTTCCAGGGTCCTACCATTACAATAATTAACCTGCTTAAGCTGTGTTGAGAAAAGTGTGTTAGAAAAATGCCTTTCGGTCATTAGGTCAATCAAACCTGATCGCTTTGAGATTTAGGTTGATTTGTAAAAATTCCTGAGACATCTAAAATGAAAATAATTTTTCAACAATCTGCCAAATAGGCCTACAGTAAAATGAACTCCTTTAAGACACGCCATACTTTTGATCCAACATCTGACAATCCTTCCATAACACTTTTTATGCGTCCTTTAAAAAGTGACATGCATTAGACCTTAAAAAAATCAAGTCTCAAACCACCTTATACTAACATTTCAACTCTTGAAACAAAAGCCATAACAAATCTGAGATCCCACATGACATTATAATTAAGCGAGCAGACAAGGGGGGATCATTGTGATGAATTATAGTGACTATCGGGATGAAGTTCTAAAACAATTGAGTGACACAACGGCCTACCAAAAATGATACCGGGATCCCACTAATACATTTAAAATCTACGTGAATAGTATTCTATAATTTGGAGTCACTACTGGATGCCTGAATGACAGGCAATTAATTTATCTTGTCTAAAAAAACATCTGAAGAGACCTACAGTACTATTTACACTTTATCAAAAATACATCAGTCTGAAATTCCTCCCCCTGCCCACTCCAATTATCTCTGACCTTGACTCCCTCTGTCAGCCTATTGCACCATTTATGGATTTCTGGTTATGACCTGTTATACGAACACTTCCCAGCTATTTAAAAGACACCACTACATGTTTTACTTTACTTGAAGATATTCCAGAAATTCCCAATTAAACACTTTTGTTAACTCTTGATGGTACTAACCTTGTTATCGTAATACCACATCAGGAGGGATTAGATGTAGTTGAGGAAACACTAGTGGGCAATTTAACATACAATGGTCCTCCCGATTTAATATTTTTGCGATTTACTTCTAATGATCCTGACTCATAATTATTTCAAATCCAAAGTCTCTTTAAATCTGCAACTGACTGGAACAGCTATGGGGTTTGCACATTTCTACATAGGGATGTATTAAAACAAATGTATGCTAAACAATTGCCAATTTAGTCAACGTATTCCCTTTTATAAGAGATTCATAAATTATATGTTCCTACTCTGGAAAGGTGACATCAATAAATTGAATAATTTTGTAGAATCTTTCAACAGTCTAGACACTCCAATCAGGTTCACAATCAACTTTGACCCTAGCTGCACTCACTTTGTAGGTGTACTTTTCAGAACGTCTAATAGCAAACTGATTATGTGTATATATACAAAACCTACAGATCGTAACACGCTTTTGAAGGCCTCAAGTTTCCACCCTCCCTTCTTGAAAAAGGCTTACCCTACTCACAATTTTTAAGAGTAATGAGAATAGTCAACCACTCTGATAAAAGAAAAGAGGAACTTAACAATATGGCTCATAATTTATGAGAGAGAGATTACTCTGACTGAAATTGATAAGAGCATGCATAAAGTTCTTGCACAGGACAGATAGACATTACTTAAGACTAAAACCCATTTGAAACACTCAAAGAGACTTACTGTCCCAGCCACATTTGCAACAATTAGAAAGGATTTCAGACAATCCATAAATAAACAC
Source organism: Ascaphus truei (assembly GCF_040206685.1). Taxonomy (NCBI): domain Eukaryota; kingdom Metazoa; phylum Chordata; class Amphibia; order Anura; family Ascaphidae; genus Ascaphus; species Ascaphus truei. The sequence goes on along the minus strand of NC_134483.1, from coordinate 155,610,345 downwards.
TGGCACATTATTTCAACAGATAGAACCCTTGGAAAATTCTGTAATAAGAACTTGAAGTACTTACTAATTAGACTGGACCTTATGGCTAAATATAAAAAATACATCTTGCAAAGCCTACTGCATCTAAGAAAGGGTGCTATAGTTGTCATAGATGTATCACTTGTCGCTCAGGACTGAAAAAGGGCCCCAGTTTTACCCACCCACACTCAGGCAAAATACACTGCATCAAACCTTATTTGACGTACCTCAAGTTCAATAATTTACCTGATAAAATGCACATATAATCTTTACTACTGTACATTGGGAAAACAGACCACACACTTCACATAAAAATGACAGCGCAACTATAAGAAAGGCGTTGGAATGTAAGGAAAGTCATGCCACTGTGGTAAAACCCTTTCTAGAATTTGGGTCATCAACGCTCTAGATTACAGTACATTCAGTACATATATACAAGCTATAGACCACAGTAAATGTTCCCCCAGAGATGGAGACAGTACAAAACGCCTACAATAAATGGAGGCAAAATAGATTTTGGAACTCGACACGTATCTGAGAGGCCTAAATCAGGACTTGTCTCATGTGTTTTCCTAAATATATTCTTGCACATGCTTGTTGCCCTAATGTGAGCATTGTCTGACTCCTGCTGTTTTAACTGGTTGTAAGTATATGGAAGGAAGAAGGACCAGGGTATATAATATCCTTTATGATAAACACACTATAATATTGTATATCTCATACTAGTACCCAAATTTTGTCCAACACCCCTCTCATACATTTATCACATGCTTGATATTCAATATGAGTTGTGCTATTGAGAGTATTGTTTCACCCCTGCTGATCTTACTGGTTGTGAGTACATAGGAGGAGGATGGACCAGGGTATATAAGATTTTTTTTAAATAATAACTACTGTATATACTCTTTTATATCTGATATCTTATGTTAGTACTCACTATTATGTCCAACACCTCTCTCATGCATGTCTCCCTTTCCTGATACCTTTTGAAACATCACCATTTTGGTAAACATACATAGGACACTGTGTTGAATAACCCATATTCTTCATGACATCATACGACTTAGTCTAACCACTGCATGCAAACAGTAGAATGTGGGAGGTGCTTCCTCAGCCCGTGCTCTAGTTTCATGAATAACAAGTGTAAGGGGGTCACCCCCGGTTCCCCTGATCTTCCTATGCCCCCTGCCTTACCCATGTGGCAGTGGGGGAAGGGGACGGCGACTTCTCCCGGTTGGCACCGCCATCTGGGCCAGCGCCGTCGGGGTCCTGATGCTCGCGCATGCACGAAGGGTTGCACGTGCGCAGATAGCCGCGGTGGCTATGTTGTGGTTGGCGCGAGGTTTGCGCAATGCGCTGAGGTTGGCAAGGGTAGCGGTGGCCATTACAAGTGTGCAGGAGCTCTGGGAGGTTGCGCAGACTCAGTCAAGCGTAGCGGCGGCCATTACAGCTTCGCACAGGCGCAGTAGAGATCGTGCACGCAGTCCCCATAGGAAAGAGGTCCTGAGTGGACTACATCTCCCAGCAGCCTCTGGGGAATGCCCTATGATCCCTGTCACCTGCAGCCAGCCAGCCACTGAGACTTGCAGATTCTCTGCAGCAGGGAATTGGATACAATGTTGTGTGCAGAGTCAGGAAACAGACTGTGAAGCACATGAGTCAGTCAGACTTAGAAGACAGAGGGGGAAAGAAGGGGGGCAGAGAGCTGCGAGCTTCTGCCCTAGGCCAGAAATCCCCAGGCTAGAGTTGAGGCCCTGACTCCACACTAGTGAGGGTGGGTGGTCATAGGGACAGGCCCTTAGGTAAGGACCCTGTGCCCCTTAAGCTGTAAGCTAGGCAGGGACCTAGTGACAGACCCTGTGCAGTTCCTAAAAGCAGGGAGAGACCCTGTGCAGTTCTTTGGTACAGGGACTCAGTATAGTGTATGCTGTATGTTCCTGTATGCTGTGTTGCTGATCCAGAGACTGTCCTTACGGTGGGACGTCCGGCTGGACCCCATCCCACGCGGAGGTACAGATCAGCGCTGGACAAAGCGGCTCCGGTAGACCCTTTGCGAAGACACCTAGGTGTAGAGACACCTGGGCAGGTATTTACAACCTTCCACACATGCACCAACTTTAACTTGCTCCTCACATGTGACAGGCCTGTTCACACACTTGGGTGGGCTTGGACTCTTTGGACACGGGGTTGGGAAGGGGGTGTAAGTGTATAGCCCAGTTAGGGGCTAAGAAGGTTATAGCCCAGTTAGGGCAAGGTTATAGTTGCCAGCTAGTGGCAGAGGGTGGTACATATATCTTGTTGTGTATTGCTGATGTATGTGTTAAGCTATATTCTGCATATAGTAAAGACCGTTGCTATTTTACATCCAGTGTAGGTGTCCATTTGAATGTGTCCTGCGAGGAACAACTCCCGCTCTGCAGGGAGCCACCGCAGGTGGAGGCGCTGCACCATATAGTATTGTTCAAGAGGATACACCAGAGGCTCTCATGGGCGGAGGCTCAGGCCTCCTGTGAGCCTAACAGGTAAAGCACCACACCTGGTAACACATAGGTTCCCCCTCACATACAGTCTATGTGCAATTGGGTGGGGGAATACCCGTTACACAAGCAATGTGTGCTAGATATAATCAGTTAGTGGAATAATATCATCTATACAGACCAGGAATTGCTTCAATGCTGCACAATGATAATATGAACTGCAGGGATAACAAATAGCTTGGACCTACTGCACAGGTAGGGGAGAGAGTCAGCATGAACCGTGCAGCACAAATCAACTCAGCCCCCCTCTCTCTCTACCTCCAGAGTCCTGCTGTCAAACGATAGTCCTGCCCAAATGTATAAAGCAACTCATGGATAGAGAAGTTCTTGTCCGTGGGGCGTCCAGCAAAATGCAGTCCTGTTTGGCACGTGCTCCAGCCGCTGAATTCCCAAAAATAGGCAAAGAATGGCGTACACTGATACCCGGAATTAATAGTTGGACAAATTAGCTATTGAAACAATTTATTGTAAGACGTCAAAAAAATTCACATCACTCCAGATATCTCTGGCGCGTTTCGTGCGACCGTGGCACTTTATCAAAGATACTGCTAATTTGTCCTGCTATTAATTCCGGGCAGCAGTGCACACCTTTCTTTGCCTATTTTTTGAACCACTGCGTGTCATGCACGTTTTCACCTTACAGTAGTGACATACCATTCCACTACGGATTACAATAGCTGATACTGTATGTACAGGATATCTTCTTTGTCTAAAATCTAATCGGAGGTCGAGTCGGAAGTTGCAATACACAGATGTATAGATCTAAATGTGGATTAAAAATTTGGTCGACATACCTACTTCACATAAGAGGGTCAGGGATCCAGTCATCAATGGGGTAGATTTTCTGAAGTCTGTTAAATGTTTATCAATACGTTAACTTCAGTTAACTTCAGTTAAAGTATTGCTAAGTGCTAATGGGGATCTTCAAAGCTCAGTAATGATGTGTTAAGTGCTGTTTTAACCTGGAACAAGCCCTAGAATTATTATAACAGAAGTTCATGCTAATGATACAGTATGCAGAAGAGGGGTTCTAATAAAGCATCCTCTTAGAGCTTTGTACCACAGGTACATAGCAAAAGGTGGCATTACTCCCAATTTAACCCTGAAATAGGTCTTTTACAGGGTATGGATGAGTGTAATACCACAGTAAGTTATGATTTAACAATCAAATTGTTATTTACAGGGTTCTTTTCCTCTCCTGTCTTCTCTTTTTTTAAATTTAATTAAACATCTATTCAGGTACCTGATAGAAATAACACCATCTTTGGGTAAAACAGGCTTAACTCAAGGTTATTTGGCAGTCTAATTTAAAATGTCGTTAAGTGTATGCCTATAAAATGACTAATGACATTGTTTTTGAATGTATTTAGCTTTGAGGATACCCATTAAACTCAGGCAAACTACTGTCATTTCCTAGTGAGGTAACATCATGTTAGTAGGCCAGATGTAACAGATTTCTGAGGATCTACCCAATCTACCTGATGATTAGAGATAAAGGAGATCAAATGGAGTATATGCCAAAAATAATTTAATGAATGGATGAATCAAATGAAGCAAAAAGTACAAAACTTGGATCACGCTACACACATAAACAAAATATCAATGAGGCACAAAGTAACCCACAATGAATGGGGAAAGGTAGATAAGATAGGAATGGGGAGGGAGGGCAAGGGAAAACACAAAAGGGGGTAGGAAAGGAAAAAACAGGGAAAATATGGGGGCATGAGCAGGGAGGGAAGCCGACAGGAGGGCGAAGCAGGGAATGCACCCCTGCTCTGGACTATTGCCTCATTTCTGCAGGCACTGCGTTCTATTAACCTAGCAGCTTTTGAGTCCACTTTACGCTCCTCCCTCAGTTCTGCTCCAGACCCTGACAACCTGGTCAGGAACTACAACTCTGCCTTATCCTCCTCTCTCGATCTACATGCCCCGCTTTATCTCTGCCATCCTCGCCCTTCTAACCTCAGACCCTGGCTAAATTCCCACACGGGCATGCTGTGTTCCGACACTCATTCCTCTGAACGCCTCTGGAGGAAATCTCACACTCTCGCAGACTTCCTTCACTACAAATTTATGCTATCCTGTTTCAACTCTGACCTCTCTAAAGCTAAACAAACCTTACTTTTCTTCACTAATCAACACATACAAATCTAACCCATGCCGACGCTTCTCTTTGACTCTACTCAAATAACCCTCAGCTGCCTCTTCTTCTTCCGCTATCTCACCTCAGGACAATGCTGAGTATTTTAAGGAAAAGGTGGAATCCATACGTCAGAACATCCCCTCTGTTTCCTCCTCCCATCCTACACCACTTCCCAACTCTCCTCCTGCCTTCCTTGACTCTTTTTCTGCTGTCTCAAAGGAGGATGTGTCACTGCTAATCTCTCCTCTCCCTCTACCACTTGTCATCTTGACCTCATTCCCTCCCATCTCCCATCTCCTAAAACCTCTTGTTCCTACTATAATCCCCTATACTCACACATTTGTAACTCCTCCCTCTACTCTGGTACCTTTCCCTCCTCCTTCAAACATGCAATAGTTATACCATTACTCAAAAAGAGCAAGCTTAACACTACCTGTCTTTATAACTATCAACCTGTCTCCCTCCTGACTTTTGCCTCTAAACTTCTTGAACGTCTTGTATTCTCTCGCTTGCTCCACTTTCACAACACCCATTCTCTCCTAAACCCACTACAATCTAGCTTCCGGACTGCTCACTTGACTGAAACAACCCGCACTAAAATAACTAATGACCTCCATGCTCCCAAAGACAGAGATCATTACAAACGGCTCATATTACTCGACCTCTCTGCAGCTTTTGATACCATGGACCACCCTCTTCTCCTTCACATTCTCCATACTCTTGGTATTCGTAACAAAGCTCTATCCTGGATCTCTTCTTACCTCTCCCATCGTACTTTCAGTGTCTCTTCTGCTAGCATGTCCTCCTCCTCTATTAATCTCTCTGTGGGGGTACCCCGGGGCTCTGCACTGGGACCTCATCTCTTTTCTCTGTACACACTTTCTCTAGGTGACCTAATCCCATCTCTTGGGTTTAAATATCACCTCTATGCTGACAACACTCAAATGTACTTTTCAACCCCTGACCTTACACCTGCTGTACAGACCAAAGTTTCTGAATGTCTCTCTTAACATGGCAAAAACCGAGCTCCTCATACTTCCTCCCAAACCTGGCCCTACTACCTCCTTCCACATTACTGTTGGTAGTACTATCATTCACCCAGTAGCCCAAGCACACTTCCTAGTGGTCACACTCGACTCCTCTCTCACATTCTCCTCTCACATTCAAAACGATTCTAAAACCTATCGCTTTTTTCTCCACAATATTACAAAGATATGCCATGTCCTCTGTTACTCGACTGCAAAAACTCTGACTCAGGCCCTCATTCTCTCCAGTCTCTATTACTGTAACCTCCTGATGTCCAGCCTTCCTGGCTCTCACCTGCCTCCCCTACAATCTATCCTAAATGCTGCTGCCAGAATCACTCTACCCTTTCATAAATCTGCTCAAATCACTCTCCTGGCTTCCTATCAAATCCCGCATCTCGCACTCAATTCTCCTCCTCATGTTTAAAGCTTTACACTTCTGCCCCTCCTTACATCTCAGCCCTAAATTCTCTGTGCACCATCCTGACTCTTGCGTTCTGCTCAAGGAGGACTTCTCTCTATCCCCTTTGTATCTAAAGCCCTCTCCTGTCTTAAACCTTTCTCACTGACTGCCCCGCACCTCTGGAATGCCATTCCCCTCAATACCCGACTAGCACCCACTCTATCCACCTTTAAGACACTTGCTTAAAGTAGCATATTTGTAGCACCGTGGATAATACTAGACGATACATAAAGCTTGGCCCCCTGCAGACACACTTTCCCAGAATTCCCTCCTACTATCTCTGTACGTTCTTCCTACCTACCAATTCGATTGTAAGCTCCTCGGAGAAGGGACTCCTGTTCCGAAATGTTACTTTTATGTCTGAAGCAATTATTCCCATGGTCTGTTATTTGTATTATTTGTTATTTATATGATTGTCACGTGTATTATTACTGTGAAGCGCTATGTACACTAATGGCGCTATATTTATTTATTTATTTATAAAATATTTTACCAGGAAGTAATACATTGAGAGTTACCTTTCGTTTTCAAGTATGTCCTGGGCACAGAGTTAAGACAAATAATATATGTTTACAAATACAGTTACATAATGAGCAGGGTATACATTATATACAAGACATTGCATGCACAGTTAAAGATAATTTATATTATGGGCGAATGAAACAGTTACAGACCAGATTAAAATGTGTGACAGCCTTAGATTTGAAAGAATTTAGACTGGTGGTGGATGTAAGAGTCTCTGGTAGATTGTTCCTGTTTTGGGGTGCACGGTAAGAGAAGGAGGAGCGGCCGGATACTTTGTTGTGCCTTGGGACCATGAACAGTCTTTTGGAGTCTGATCTCAGGTGATATGTGCTGCACGTAGTAGGGGTGAGGAGCTTGTTCTGGTAGCTGGGTAGCTTGCCCATAAAGAATTTGAAGGCAAGACAGGAAAGGTGAACTTTGCGCCTAGACTCGAGTGATGACCAATCTAGTTATTTGAGCATTTCGCAGTAATGTGTGTTATAGTTGCATTGGAGAACAAAACGACAAATTGAATTGTAGAGGGTGTCAAGTTTGCCAAGGTGGGTTTGAGGTGCTGAGCCATATACTATGTCTCCATAGTCAATAATTGGCATTAGCATCTGCTGTGCGATACATTTCTTGACCATTAGACTTAGGGAGGATTTGTTCCTGTAAAGTACCCCTAGTTTGGCATTGGTCTTGGTTGTCAGGGTATCAATGTGCATCCCGAATGTTAAGTGGGAGTCAAACCATATGCCCAGGTATTTAAAACTAGTAACAGGAGTTAGGGTGTTGTTAGTGTTGGTTCTAATATGGAGCTCAGTCGCTGGAAGCTTTAAAAATTTAGTCTTGGTCCCAAACACCATTGTTACAGTCTTGTCAGTGTTTAAAAACAGTTTGTTTTGGGAAATCCAGTTTTCGAGTCTGAAAAAGTCAGACTGAAGTATGTGTTGAAGGTCAGAGAGGCTATGGCTGTGTGCATATAGGATTGTGTCATCTGCATATATGTGCATTGAGGCTTCCTGACAAGCTATGGGAAGATCATTAATGAACACTGAGAAGAGTAGGGGCCCCAGAACAGAGCCTTTCGGGATGCCACAGGTGATATCCAGGGGGTTAGTGTTAGAGCCAGAGATGGACACATGTTGGGATCTACCTGATAGATAGGACTGAAACCAGTTTAAAGCATGCTTCCCTATTCCAGAGCTCTGGAGTTTGTTGAGCAGGATAGCATGATCAACAGAATCAAAGACATACATACATATACATAATTTTGTTTTCCATTTGGTATTCCTGAATATTATCCTGTACTAAACCTTCAGTAGCTTCCCCACTATTGGTGTCAGGCTTACAGGTCTGTATTTCCCGAGTTGTGATCTAGCTCCCTTTTTCAATATAGGCACCATGTCTGCTTTATGCAATCTTGTGGTACTGAGCCTGTGGAAAGGAGTCCATGAATATTATATGTAAAGGTTTGGCTATTACTGAACTTAATTCCTTAAGAACTCTTGGATGTATTCCATCGGGGCCAGGTGCCTTATTTACTTTAATTGTATCAAGCCGCCTACGTATTTCTTCCTACAGTAAGTTAACCAATTGTTCATTAACATAGAGGTTGTGGCTTCCTCCTGTAGCACTATTATTGCAATTGATTCACCCTGGTAAATACAGAGGCAAAGAATATATGTTTGATACCTCTGCTTTTTCCTTATCTCCAATAATTTGCCTGCCCATCCCACACTGAAAGGGTCCTATGGTTTTTTTTGTGTTATTAAGGTACTTAAAGAACTTTTTAGGGTTGAATTTACTTTCAATTGCAATCCTTTTTTCATTATCCATTTTTGCTAATTTCATTGCCCTTTTGCAACATTTGTTACATTCCTTATAATTCTGATACGATGCCTCCATCCCTTCTGACGTAAAGAATCTAAACGCCTTCCTCTTCTTGTCCATTTCCTCCCCTACTTATTTATTTAGCCACATTGGTTTAGACTTATTTATTTTATATTTATTAGCCAAGGGTATACACGGATCAGTTTGGTTTTCTAACAATGTTTTAAAGACTGGCCATTTATCTTCCACATTTTCCTTGCAAAAACATTATCCCAATGTATTCCATGTAGATTAGTCCTCTTTATTAAAATCTGCCTGTCTAAAGTTTAAAGTCTTTGTTGAACCCAAGAAATATGTTTTTTTGATAATTTATTTCAAATGAGACCATGTTATGATCACTTGTACCGAAATGTTCCAGGACTTGAATATTTGTTATTACTTCTACATTGTTTGATATTATTAAATCCAGCATAGCCCCTATCCTGATTAATTCCTCAATAGCTTGGGTCATATAATTATCTTTAAGCACCCGAAAAACCATTTTCCTTTTATTGTAATGCTAATCTCATTGCCCCAGACTATGTCTGGATAATTAAAATCACCCATAATGCAAACATGTTTTAATGCCTTTCCAGTTACAAAGTATTTAGACTTCCTCTTTCTCACAGATATGTTGTGTCTTATAGCATATGCCTTCAAACATTTATTTTCTTTGTACTTTTACCTCCACTTCTAATTTCTATCTTGTTCTTTGGATTTTGAATATTACCTGTAGCTATAATAATGTTTGACATTCCTTTTTTTTAAACCTTTTATGTCTTGTTCTTGCCTCACTCTGGTGAAACACGGTATAACATTGTTAACTAGTCCCCAATATTTAGACATGCACAGTAAGAAGTTTGTCAGACTGATATACAGGCATACCCCGGTTTAAGGACACTCACTTTAAGTACACTCGTGAGTAAGGACATATCGCCCAATAGGCAAATGGCAGCTCGCGCATGCGCCTGTCAGCACATCCTGAACAGCAATATCGGCTCCCTACCGATACGAAAGCTGTGCGCAAGCAGGGAGATTATAGAGCCTGTTACAAATGCGTTATTTACATCAGTTATGCACATATATGACAATTGCAGTACAGTACATGCCTCGATAAGTGGGAAAAAAGGTAGTGCTTCACTTTAAGTACATTTTTGCTTTAAATACATGCTCCAGTCCCATTGTGTAAGTTAATGCGGGGTATGCCTGTACTGTACCCTTGTGTTACAAATTTAGTCATATTCTTGGCGTCGGCCTTGTTGCTAGGCACCTGGCGGCCGCCCAATGTCCTGCCACTTGGATTACTATTATCCTACCCACTGTCGGATAGTATTGCGCGATTGGCCCCTTGGTACAGCTAAGCATTGTGGGTATGACGTCATTGGTTTTGGCGCAAATTTCGGTACCAGGAAGTGTATAAATTGTTTGTCTGTTTTTAGTATCAGATAACTCCTTAATAAAGTGCCTACAAGCACAAAACGCGTAGAAGTATTGTACCCTCCACCGTTTTTTTAATGCAGCATTAATAAATATTCTTCATACGCCACGTGACCTGTTCCTTGTTTGCTGTGCGCCTACACACAATCACTCTTGGATATCTTTGGACTTTGGAAGAGGCTGCACGCCTGTGGACACTAAGGGATACAGTGAGTACTCATTCTTTTCTTATGGGCTATCCCAAGGAGGAGGAAAAAGTCATAATACTTTTGTCCCATACCCTCAGGCATTATTAAGTCAATTTATGCTATGACAGAGTACTACACCTTTAACGCATATATCCCTCCACCTGTCTACCTTTATATGGACTAATGATGGGACCAAGCATTTGAGCTCCCACATACCTATACATGCCATTTTAAAAAGACCAAGTGAGTTCTTTCTAACTTTATTTCATATGAGAAAGAAAATTGTTACAAGCTGTTCTCTTTCACTCACACTGCGTAGCAATCATTTACCGACATGATGCATGTTTCATACAAATGTCCAGCTACATTTGCAGTGTGAGTTTATGAGACTCCACACCACTTTTAGATAATAGTAATGCTCTGTGGTTATTTTAACCTTCTGGGTAGAATTTACCTGTCCCTTGCACAAAGAATCAGACTAAGGGCCAGCGAAGGTCTAGAAACTAGGGTACCTTCCCAGTCCATTCCCTTGCTGCATATTCCCTTCACTGCTCTGACCCCTTCCAGCCCCCCCAGTATCCTCTGTGTGTAGGGTTATGTATCTAGGGTCAGTTATTTAATTGTCCGATTTCCATTCCACCAGACATTGCTGCACCCCTGTCTGCTATGAGCTATTTTAATCTCACAACCATTTATGCTGTTTTCATTTGAGCTAGTTATTGATGGCTCTTTAGCTGTGACTGACTTCTACTTTTTGGTCCCCATCCTTTTAATGCATAACTATCTAAATGTTGTTTTTAATATTACAATAATTCACACTATTGTTTTGGGACACTTTTTCCGGCTTTATTACTTGTGGGCCTCCATGGCCTAGCCTGGGTTACTGTAGTAGGACAGCCATGCTCATTCAGACGGGGTTGTCAAATTCTCAGTGAGCATTGAGTGCATGCTATTGGGACCTTTCTGTTGTTGCCCTACCCTGCTGGGGTACTCTTATCTTTAGGATCCTCTCTGTTGTTCCTTACAGTATTTTGCATGATTATATAGCCTTGTACTGACTATGTAGATGTTAGAGTTACAGTAGATGTTAGTCATTGTTCCTACAAAACGGTAAAGTACAGTAACACAAAGAAATATATGAGCCACTGCATTCAATTCAAATGCGTATTTTGTTATCTTGTAAAAACAAATACAGAAAGACAACGTACTGTGGTTTTTGCCCTCTATTGTGGCCATCCTGTCTCTTTTACTAAGCTGTGCTATTATATAGCATACCTTCCAGCACTGCAAAATAAATGTTGTCCCATTCAAGCGGATGAGCTGTATGGTGTCTGGCAATGCCAGAATATTTCCAAGAGCGTACCATTCTTAGTAAGTCTGGGCCTATATCTCAAAATGATGCTGGCAGAATAATGAGATTAATTTCTACTCAGTGATTAAATATTTATTTGACGTTGTCTGGGCAGTAAAAACGTATTTCATTTTATAGGAGGTTTGCTATACTTTAGTAAAGTGAACTATTCATTGGTTATTGGTATAAACATTGTCCTTCTTTCCTAAATGTTGCTGGTAGTCCTTACTGATTGACTTTGTTTTTATCTCCCTAATACCAATTACTTTCTTTCTGCTGCTTAAATTGTTTGAGATTAGGAGTTAAAGCTCGGCTTTATGTAGTAGAACCACATATTCATCAAATAATGGAATGGCTCAGTCTCTCATGTTCAGCTAATATACAAACACAAAATAAATGTCCCCGGCGCTAATGTGATCAGTCCAAGATACCGTAATCCAACAAAGACAGTCTTGATACAGGGCTTCTTCTGGGGGTGCTGCATCGTTAACATCCACACATCGTTAACATCCACGATTACCATCGCCAATTGAGGGAAGGTTCCACAAGCCAGACCACGTGGGGTCCGTGGGAAGTCGTGTGTAGACGGGAAGTCGTGTGTAGACGGGAAGTGTGTACAGATTCTCTCCCCTGGATTTGCAAGTTTTTATCCTGTAAGTAGGATTCTGCAGTTCTAGGCAGGGACTTGTTGCTGTTACATACTGCGCAATTGGCGTGCCCTTTGTTTCTGTTATTTCAGAATCAGTGAGGACTTCACATCAAGGACACCCTTCCCATCTGGAACTTTAATCAACCAGTCCATCAACCCATCCAGAAGAAGCCCTGTATCACAGACTGTCTTTGTTGGATTACGGTATCTTGGACTGATCACATTAGCGCCGGGGACACTTATTTTGTGTTTGTATATTGCCTTATCAGATTTGGAATGTTCTGTCATTTGTTGTTCCCCTAGGCTGCTTTTTTATCACTATTGTTTATTACTATTCACTTTATGGTTGATATTTAATATTATTCACATAATTTTACACATTTTTAAGTGAAGGTTAGCGCTTATAGAGGGTTTCTATTTGTGTGTTTGCTCTCATTTTAAGCTACTGAGATATCATATTCATAACCTATTTTATTAAAGACTAATGACAAGTGCGTTAAACACTTGAAACATTGTTTTTTTTTACAGTTTGCTAAAATACCCATTGCGTACAGTACATATGAAAAAAGAAAAACATAGCTTCTAATATTATTTTATTAACTAAACTTTTGAATCTGTAACCTAACAATTTTAGTTTACTAGTTTACAAATAGTTGCTATAATATGTAACCAGCATACAATCATACAGTATTTGTATCACTGCACTACTCTATTTACTAAACAAGAAATCATTTAAATATTAATGATTAAATATATATTACATTATTATAAAAAGTGCCATGTTTATGACTGTGTGTAACATCTTAAAGTGTAACATTGAAAGTGCGGAGATAATTTTGGAGATTCATTTGGAGATGAAGATTGGAGGAAGATCTTGACTTTGCACAACAACAACTCTGCAGCTGTGAGAACTTGATTTTCTAAATGCTCTAATTCTTTGTACTCATCCTATCCTCCAATACCTGACCTGTCTCACCTCCTGCATCTCACAATGCCCTACCTATTGCTTTTTCAGTTTACTGTTTCCACACTCCTTAGTGGACATTTCTGTTCTCTCCAACTTCCCTACTCTCCACTGCACCATTATTTATACACCTCTCTCCCAACAACTTATTTACCCCTCAATAAAAAAAACACCCACACAAATCCTCTATTCACACCCTCTATCTACTCCTTCCTGCTGCTGGGGATCTCCCCTAAGCCTGAACCCAGACATACACACCTGAACTCACCCATGCATCCCTGTCATCTCTTCCCCTGTAAATGGTGTTAACCTTCTGATCTAATACTCACTAACCTTAAAACTCACCCCACAAGTTAAGCATCCCAACAGCCTGCACTCATGGTTACTATCCCACACTCGGCCAATCCTACCACCCATTATGGCCAAGCACTGCCATACATAGCCCTTATTCCCTCACCTGCTGTCTCTGTAATTCTCCCATCAAACATCTTAGATTGTAAGCTCTTTGGGGCAGGTATTTCCTTTCCTATTGTCTGATTTTGCTGCACTTACTGTATTATTATAATTCCCTGTACTGTATTCTTGGTGAAGCGCTATACTTTTGGGACTATATAAATAAAGACATACAATACAATACAATACAATGTAAATACTATCTTCGACCAAATTCCTTCACTATTGAGAGCTCGGTTGGTAATTATGATGTGCTCCTGATATATGGTTTAATCGTTTTTTTGGTCACGTTGGTGCTTGGTTTGTCACTAAACAATGATAATAAGGGCAATTAGGGTAAGTCCTAACTCATACTGGTAAATCCCAATACACATTTAATTCTGCACTGTAAAAACCCTCATTTACTTTTAAATATATCCCTACATTTTCCACAACAAGTCAATACTTCTACGCAAATGCTTACATTTAACTAATACTATTCCGACTACAGGTTTCCTCCATATTAAAACTTTTATGTGCAGTGCTCCATGGTAATTAATATATATCATTCATTTAGTCAATGGAACAATAAGAGGCCTCCATAAAACATATATTGTTTCCTTTATTACTCTGCTTAAATCCACACAATGCTGCAAAAAATATTATGCTAGCTAATCTGCTATGTTACATTTGATGCTTATTATTCAGCAAGATACACAGATACTATACTTAAAAAGAACACAAGCTATATATATCCAGTTTGCATTGTTATTCATTCACTGAGAAGTGTTTCAAAGGAAGAAAAATATTTTAAGACAAATCTCATGCCCTAGATAAAGTACACTTGATATACATGTATTCTAAAAATGCATTACAAAACATACTTTGGTTCTTGAAAATCCACATGCTCAATTTTAAAGTGAGAAGAAGTATTACAAATGCCTCTTGTAGTTATAGAATTGTGACTAAGAGGCATTGGCCTAGATTTACTCCGATATTGATATTGCTGTGCAATATCTCTCTTATTCTCACTCTCTATCTCTTCCTCACTCTGTGTCTCCCGCAAATTCCCCCTTTTCATTGTCTGGCTGGGAGTAACGCTAAGACTTCAATAATATTACATTATTGGAAGATCCTATTTTAGCGTGACATTAACCCTATGTTAATGAGCTCAACCATGGCAGTTATTTTTGCATATGATTATCTTAGTGAATAAGGCATTAACTCAAGGACAACGTCTGTTCCTATTTTAAGTAACATCACATTACTTGCCCTGAATTAATGGAGCTAAGTGAATCAAGACCCTGATATGGTGGTATGGTAGCAACCAACTAGAGATGTGCAAATGTCTTTAAATTAGCTTCTGATAAATGCTGATTTTTTAAAATTACATTTAAAAAACAAATTGGGGAAAATTCACATTGCTTAATATTTCACCAATTTTTTCACTTTTGCTAGAATGTAATAAACATGTCAACACATAAAGAACCATGACTTTACAGATGTACTTTTAATGCTTGGCATTTTCTGTTTGCAAAACTCTATTTTGCCACAATTTTTCACCATAAAACCCTGAGCAAATGTTATATTTATAAGAAATACATAATTAATTTGAATTACATTCATTAATTAAAGTGCCGTAACATTAACTTTGTGTTATAACTGTGTCATTTACACGTTTTATAATATACAAATCTTGGTGCTTTGGCATCTACAACAATACTCATTAGTGTTGAGCGCTTTAGAATGCACATTTTCAATGGCACAGGGGTGGGAACATTTCCCAAACCAGCCATTCAACTTTTAAATAAATGTATCACTTGTACAGATTATGAAACTGCTCATGTTTAGAAATCTTCATGAATAACTGATGCTTGACAGCATTAAAGTTATCTAGCCTTTGTATCTACTATTAGATTTATTTTAGTGCAACAATAAAATAAAATTGACTATTCATCTAATAATTATTGAGTGTACTACACACCTGTTCCATTGGATAATCAAATCTATTTAACATATATACATGTTTTGCTTTTAACTGATGTTTATGTATTAGGAATTAGGAATCATTATGTTAATATTACTTGGAGTTTGTAAAGTAAATAGGATTATGATCAGACGTTTTACAATCATTATTAACCACATTTATACTTTCTTGAATCACCACAAATAATACACTTCAAAGGTAAACACAGTAAATAAAAATAAATAAATAAAAATATTTAGTTATAGTTATGTATATTATTCATTTTGTGCCTACATTTACAGTACACAGTGCTTCACAAAAAGACTTTACAGTTTAGGGAGTTAGAATAAAATGCATCAAACATAAGATCACGACAGGAAAACGTATTCCTGCCATTGAGAGATTGTAATCTCTGTTACTGTCAAGGGGGAAAACTCCTGGAGCAGGTAGGACCTCGGTGGCCGGAACAGCGGGGAGCAGGCAAGGATATGGCCGGAATAGCGGGGAGCAGGCAAGGATTGTTGGGGTCACAAGAAGTGTTCGGTGGCAGGCATAAAGCAGGATTGTCAGGGTCAAAAGCAGGGTTCGGTGGCAGGCAGCAAGAAGGATCATCGTGGTCACATGCAGGGTCAACAACAGGAAGGCTGGATCAGGGCAGGGGAGAAGGAACTGAGACTAGGGAGCAGGTACTCAGGCTAGGGAACAGGGATTGAGACCAGGAAGCAGGGAACAAACAGGGACAAGCCAGATTATCAGCAAGGGCCTTTAATAATGTACAGGACTCCAACATGGAACAGGAACAAAAGTAGTGGCAGAAGCATTGGCAAAAGGAGACTGGATATACAAAACAAAGGCAAGTGAGGAACAGGAAACTATAAGGACAAAGGACAGGAGCAACAAGGAGACAGGCAGAGAAACCCTAGAGCAGACAGAAAATAGCAGCACACCCGGTGGACAGAGAAAGGAACTGGGAGAGAGGGAGATCTAGGAAAATATATGAGGGCTATTTCCTGACAGTTACATTATGGGAGTTTAACAAAAACAATAAGAAAATGTTTAGGTGCGGTGCAGGAAGTTTAAGAGTCTAAGGGCCCTATGCAGAGAGCAGCGCTAAAATAAATTGGAGATGTTAATAAAATGTACCTGTAATGGCGTGATTTTATCTCCATATGCAGAAAGGCCCGAAAACTGCATTTAAAATCATGTGTGAATATGGAGAGTTTCAACCGGCGAGATACGCGCTGGGGAAACATGTTTGAAAAAAAACGCGGTGTTTTTTTTCTTCTTTTCCCTCTCGCCGGTGAGCTCCAGCTTCCTGCCAACTTTTTTTGGCGGAGCAAATTGTAAAATTTCTCTCCATTTTAACGGCGCGAACAGCCACTAGATGGCGATCGCGCCTTTCTGAATTCGGATATTTTTTCAGCTGGCGAGATGTAGGTTCTCGGCAGCCGCGCGGCGAGATTTTCAAATATAAAAAAAAAATGGCGCGTTTTCCGTTACCCGGCATTTTCTCCTGTTTTCTACGTAAATTTCACCAAAAAATGGCGACATTTACAATAGCGCAGCTCTCTGCATAGGCCCTAAGAGGTAATTCTATATTGTCTGTAGCAGAACTTTTCGGCTGAGAATACCCATTGACTTCAATTGGGATTTCCTCTGAAAATAGCTCAAGTGTCTGCTTTGGAAATATATAGAATAGGACCCCAAGACAAGACAATGCTTAATTCAGAAGGTATGGTTTTAGATCAGACTTGGAAATGGAGTTTGCTGCATGCTGGGGGTAACAGGGTTCCACCAGAAGAGACAAAAAAGTGAATAGGCTATTTGGCAAGAGAGAGTGGTGGAGGTTAATAGAGGTAGGGATTGGGAGGGGAGATTGACATATGTAAAGCAAAATCATATTGTATTGAGGGCTCTGGGAACTGTAAAGCTTTGAAGGTGAGGAGGATAATTTTTGTAGGTGAAATTATATTTACAAACATAACATTTTCTTACACCTAAAGGGTCAAACAAAACTCTCATGGACTAAATATAGAGATTGTTACAGGAATAGGAGTTAGAGAACAATTTGCTCCTCATATTGTAGATACAAATCTTGAATTTCCCTATTTTCCCTATTTCCCTATTTTCCCTATTTTCAGATTAGCAAAGGGATCGAATGATGTTTGGGACACCGTAAATATGTCGAATAGAGAATGCACATTGGTGTTGCACCGGATAACATAAAACTGCTGTGTCAAGCAGAAAAACATAAGAAATCTCAAACATTATGACAGGTTGAAACGCCAACCCACAATGCAGCATGGAAGTGCTGCAGTTGGGGATAGGAATTCTACTGTCCTGAAGCAATGATACCTCTTGCAGAATTACACCACAAGCTTAATATTTTTTATTTCAGGAGGAATATTCTGTATTAAGATATTTAATAAGAATGGTAATTTAAAGTAAGGAGAGGAGAATTTGATCATTGGGATCTAGAGTACAGCTGCAGTAGCCGTTATTCAAACAAATCACGCATTGTGTACATCAGAATACCGATGTCATGACGCGGGATGTCTACCAACCTTACCGTCTTAAGACGCGAGTGCGACTAGTGCAGAAAATGGCATTTTAGAGTTCTGTTTTTTAAACACCTTAAATTGACACAGTAGCACAGTATTGTACACATTGCAATTAATTCATTTCATTGCACCCAAAGAAACAGAATCCATGAAATTCAACAAAGCAATCGCGATAAGCGCCGGTAAAGCAGAGCACACGAAATTGGCACCGTGATTTGTTTGAATAACGGCCGCTGCAGCTGTATACTGCATATAAAAACACTGTGGTTAGATTACAGCACACCATTGAGTGGTACAGTTAATGTATAAGGTCTAGGCATGGAGTATTCAGTCAGGTGGAGCATGCAGCTTTGAAGAAAAGCACCAGCTAAAGCCCTTGAATACGGATTTTGTCTGGGGTGAAGATATTATTGAGACTCAATGTACTGAGAGGCGAAGGTCTTCTCTTTGGCAAGCATGTGAAGGGGTGTGTGACAGGGTGAAGCCAACCCCTATCAGTTATGCCTGGGAAACATATGTCTGAGTGCTTCATTCAGCACTCAAAAGGGTTAACTCAGATGGAAGCTAGCTAATCATGATGTAAGCTGACACCTGAGAGCCAGCAAGGTACATAAAGGATCTTGTTACCAGCAGTAGCTGCCTGTCTCAGATGAGAGCACATGGATAGATGTGCTGCTAGCCAGAAGGATACAGTACACTACTTACTACAGCCAAAATAAGATTTTTCATTTGTTTGCATGACTGCTTAAAAAGACTCTTACGGTTTGGGTATGGTTTAGCCAGCCAGCCTGCTAGCTAGGACTGCTGTGTTAGTCAGTTTTCTCCCAACGTGGAGCAGGATTTATTTGCTTAAAGGGACAGTATACCCGCATGTTATGTTGCTGTGGAGAAATAAAGCCACTGAACGTTTTCATTTATCCTGAAACAACACGTGTGGACTGTTCCCTGACCTCGGCTACAGGCCGTCCTGCCACAGGTGGTGTCAGAAGTGGGATGTTGGACGGGCCCTGTATCTGAAAGGCCACACACACACACAGACGGAAAAAAAAAAAATGGAGACAATTTTTTCTCAGTTCCTTGAGCAACAGCTCTAGCTAGCAGAGAAATAAGCTGAGCAACAGGCCCAGCAAGCTGAGCGACAGGCCCAGCAAGATGAGCGACAGGCCCAGCAAGATGAGAGACAGGCCCGGCGAGAGGAAAAGCTACTCCAATTGCTGGCCGAAGGCCCAGCCCCAGGCAGACCAGGGATTCCAAATAACCCACTGGTGATGCTGCATAAAATGAAGCCAAACGAAGACCCAGAGGCATTTCTCCTCACTTTTGAAAGGGTAGCCACGGCCCACGGCTGGACAGTTGATCGCTGGGTAACGACTCTGGCTCCACTCCTCATAGGGGAAGCTCAGGCAGCCTACCAGGCTCTTCCAGCAGACGAGACCATGGACTATCAGCAACTAAAGGCTGCTATTCTGGATCGCCTAGGCCTCACTCCAGAGACCTACCGACAGCGGTTCCGGAAAGTCAAATATACACTGGCGACACACTTTATTCGAGCTCGGCTAGTCCCACGAATTCGGGTATACCCGGGTGTATTGAGGTTTGTGACTGTTTTCTGCCCGAGTGCATTGAGGTATTTTCCAAGCAGGGATTGAAGCATTTTATTCCTGCTGGCTGCAATACTGCACAGTATATATATATATACTGCATTACAATTCATGAATTTATGCCATCTGGTAGACACGCGAAGCATTCCAGCCTATTAAATCCTAATCATTATCATTTAACAGATCAGCCGCCCGTCAGCCAGGCATGAACCCAGGCTGGGAAGGCAAACGCAACGGGGCTTGTCAGAGGTGAGGAGCGGCGCATTCCAGGTATCTGCCAGGTACATACTGGGTATTTGCTCGAATAAAGTGTGTCGGTGCAGTACAAACAGAGACAGACCCCGGGTCGTAGCCCACCGCTTAGTAGACTTATGTACCTGGTGGATACAACCGGAAAAACATGACAAGGCAGAGATCCTTGAACAGTTTGTGCTCGAGCAGTTCATACATATACTGCCCCCCTCCTCCCGCTCCTGGGTAAAAAGACACGCTGCATTTTCCCTGAATTCAGCGGTCCGCTTGGTGGAAAACTTCCTGGGCGACGACACCCAACAGGATAGCTGGGAACGGCCGGTGCAAACACCAGTTGCTTCCGGTGATGCTAGAGGCAGGAGAGCAGACAATCGAGGGGTCTACAACCCGCCAGCTCGGGAGATCCAGTCAACCCGATCGGAAGACCCTTTCCCATCTCGGAGTGTTCCTGGTACAAACTCCCGCAGAGACGCCCATCCTGGGTCCGAGGCCACTGGATCACTCAAGGGAGGCCGCCACCCACAGTATTCCCCGAGAACCTGGACTCCTGTCACCCACCCGGTGGAGAGGATAACCCCACCAACCAGAAGGGAGGACCCCATCCAACAGCGGAGAGGTCCAAACACAGAGCCCCGTCGAGATCTTCCGCTGACGACCGAGGTTGCGGATTCAGGCGATGATGAGATGGACTGTTCATATGGCAGAACCACTGCCACAGCTTGTCTCCGAGGGGACCACAATCTGTGGTTAGTCCCAGCATCTCTGGAGGGGACAAAAGTAAACGCCATGCTGGACTCGGGCTCTGGAAAAACCCTGATCCTAGAGGGCCTAATTCCAAGCAACAGACTATCCTATGACTCTCCTTGGAATATCGAGTGTATCCATGGGGACACAAAGAGATACCCAACGGCGAACGTTCTACTGCGTATCCAGGATCAAGAGGCTAGCCTACTAGTGGGAGTTTCTCCCTGGCTACCTGCTCCTGTTCTACTTGGCCGAGACTGGCCCTACCTCGAAACATTGTTGGCCCCAACTCCTACGGAGCCTACTTCTCTGGTACCGGAGAAGCCCGGAGACTTGTTCCCTTTTTCGCCAGAGATTTTTCCCCGTAGACACCATGTCCCAAAGGCATGTAAACAGAGACATGCGGAAAAAGAGGACTGGTTAAGAAAGGCTGGGACTCTTGGTAACATTAGTCAGCCCAAAGGACTGCCAGTCATGGCCGGGGATGACCAGGGTGGGGAACAGATAGATACGGGAATTTTGCCAGACCTGGATCTTCCTGACTTCCGTCAGAGGCAGAGGGAGGACCCAGCTCTGGCTAGACAATATGAGAAGGTGGTACAGGTCAACAACAAGATAATGGACGAACAAGGTGTAAGAGTGATTCCACATTTTGAACTGTTAAATGACATTCTAAATCGTGTGAATAAGGTTACACAAACAGGGGAGGTCATTCGACAGATGCTAGTCCCTAAAGGGTTGATTAAAACGGTGTTCACCCTAGCCCATACTCTCCCATGGGGTGGTCATTTGGGCAGAGATAAAACCACGGACCGCATCTCGTCCCGGTTTTACTGGCCAGGCATACATGGTGACATCATGAAACTATGTGAGACATGTCCTGAATGCCAGTTAACCAGCCAAAAAGGACAGAAGCCGGCTCCCTTGGTTCCTCTGCCCTTGGTAGCCGTCCCATTCAAGAGAATTGGGGTAGATCTGGTCGGACCTTTAGAACCCTCTGCGAAGGGACATAAATTTATACTCGTTGTTGTAGATTATGCCACCAGATATCCTGAGGCCTTCCCTCTGAGATCAGCCACTGCTAAACAGGTTGCTCTCAGGCTGTTAGAACTGTTCTCTAGGGTAGGACTTCCCCAAGTAATGTTAACTGACCAGGGAACAAATTTCATGGCAAAGTTAATGCAGGATGTCCTGAAGTTATTGGAGGTAAAATCCGTCCGGACCTCAGTCTACCATCCTCAGACTGATGGATTGGTAGAGAGGATTAACCGTACTTTAAAAACCATGCTTAGGAAGTTTGTGGACACTGAAAAGCGAGCTTGGGATGAACTTCTCCCTTTCCTGTTGTTTGCGGTACGAGAAGTTCCCCAATCATCAACAGGCTTCTCCCCGTTTGAGCTCCTATATGGACGCCAACCTCTGGGTATTCTCGACCTACTGAAGGAATCCTGGGAGGAGGAGCCTTCCCCCTCCAAGAATACCCTTCAGTATGTCATAGACCTTAGAAACCTCCTAGACATGATAGGTCGGTTTGCTAAGGAAAACCTCAAATCTGCCCAAGAACGTCAAGAGAGGCAGTACAACCAAAATGCTCGCTTGAGGGTCTTCCAACCTGGAGACCAAGTGATGCTACTACTACCGACATCAGAGAGTAAACTCCTTGCGAAGTGGCAGGGTCCTTTCCAAGTTCTCCGCCGCAACGGGGAGGTGAACTATGAGATCTCTCAACCAGGGTCCAGGAAGGGTAAACAAATCTACCACGTGAACCTCCTGAAAAACTATGAGATCGCTGTTCATCCACCCTCGGGAAGGAGAGACGGATTTGGGTCCGCAGCTTCCAAAGGGTAGTACGTACAATGACCATCAGGTTCCCATGGGAGGGCAGTTAACAACGGAACAAAGGTCAGACCTACTAGAATTATGTGACCAGTTCCCAGATATTTTTTCTGAGCTGCCAGGGCAGACTGATTTAGTGTCCCATAGGATTGAGACAGAACCTGGCGTAAAAGTACGGTCCCGTCCCTATAGATTGCCAGAGGGCCGAAAAGACCTGGTAGAGAGGGAGATAATAGACATGTTGGAATTGGGCGTGATCGAGGAGTCCCACAGCGAATGGTGTAGCCCTATCGTGTTGGTCCCTAAACCAGATGGGAAGGTGAGGTTTTGCGTGGATCTGCGAAAGGTAAATGCTGTATCCAGATTTGATGCATATCCAATTCCTAGGGTGGATGAATTGCTTGACTCGCTTGGGAAAGCAGAGTATATCTCTACCCTAGATCTCACAAAAGGATATTGGCAGATACCTCTAGCGGAAGAATCCAAATGCAAAACTGCCTTCGCCACCCCTCTCGGGTTATACCAATTCGTCACTATGCCATTTGGGTTACATGGGGCTCCAGCCACATTCCAAAGGTTAATGGACAAGGTACTACGACCCCATAGGGCATATGCCGCGGCCTACTTGGATGACATTGTCATCTATAGCAGACACTGGCAGTCTCATATAAAAAGGTTAAGGGCAGTCCTAACGTCCTTAAGAGAAGCAGGGCTCACTGCAAATCCAAAAAAATGTGCCCTGGGTAAATCCACTACAAAGTACTTGGGCTATGCCGTTGGGGGAGGGATAGTAAGGCCACTAGCTAGCAAGGTGGCTGCCATAAAGGAAGTCCCCACCCCACAGACAAAGACACAGGTCTGCTCCCTTTTGGGGTTAGCAGGGTATTACCGGCGGTTTATCCCCAATTTTTCAGAAATATCTGCACCCCTAACAGATCTGACAAAAAAGAGTGCCCCAACCCAAGTTAAATGGTCTTGGGAGTGCCAAGACGCCTTTGACATGCTAAAAAAGTGCCTGACAGAGGGCCCCGCTCTTCGGAGCCCAGATTTTAAAGAGCCCTTCATCATCCAGACGGATGCCTCAGAGGTAGGACTGGGAGCAGTGCTGTCTCAGCAATTTGATGGTGTTGAACACCCCATACTGTTCATCAGCCGGAAGCTGTTCCCAAGGGAAGTGAGGTATTCCGTTATTGAGAAGGAGTGCCTCGCTGTAAAATGGGCAATTGAGGCCTTGAGACATTATGTCGCCTGAGTACACTTCACCCTGGTCACTGACCATGCGCCCTTGAAGTGGTTAAACACCATGAAGGACACAAATCCAAGGTTGACCAGGTGGTATATGGCCCTCCAACCCTTCTCTTTTGCTATTCAGCATAGACCTGGAAAAGACCATGGAAATGCTGATTTTTTGTCAAGAGAAGGAGTGGAGGGTCGGGCTTCAGCCGTGTGGGACACTAGCCACACACAAACAGGGGAGGTATGTGACAGGGTGAAGCCAACCCCTATCAGTTATGCCTGGGAAACATATGTCTGAGTGCTTCATCCAGCACTCATAAGGGTTAATTCAGGTGGAAGCTAGCTAATCATGATGTAAGCTGACACCTGAGAGCCAGCAAGGTACATAAAGGATCTTGTTACCAGCAGTAGCTGCCTGTGTCAGATGAGAGCACATGGATAGATGTGCTGCTAGCCAGAAGGATACAGTACACTACTTACTACAGCCAAAGTAAGATTTCTTTCATTTGTTTGCATGACTGCTTAAAAAGACTCTTACGGTTTGGGTATGGTTTAGCCAGCCAGCCTGCTAGCTAGGACTGCTGTGTTAGTCAGTTTTCTCCCAACGTGGAGCAGGATTTATTTGCTTAAAGGGACAGTGTACCCGCATGTTATGTTGCTGTGGAGAAATAAAGCCACTGAACGTTTTCATTTATCCTGAAACTACACGTGTGGACTGTTCCCTGACCTCGGCTACAGGCCGTCCTGCCACAGGGTGGTACAGTAATTAGAATGAGTGCAAGGATTTAGCTTCACCAAAATGGGTTTGTTAGGTTTTGGGGGATGTAGCCTTGGAATATTCAGAGTTGATCACTGGACAGATAGGAGCTTTGTGTTGCTTTCTTTTTTGACGTTGTATGGGGAACTGGAGCATAAGGATCAGAGTTGTATCAGTGGCGGGGGAAGAGACTCAGAACTTGTGAGCAAGTTGTGCTCAACTTCCAGTTGGTTTAACTTGTGCCATTAGCCAGGCGGACCCTCCAGAGTTGATGGGCTGGACACAGTTGTTCCTACTATTCCCCTTTGTCAACAACCCTATATGGTGCATATTCATTAAGCAGTAAGAAATTCTGAGTGATGGTGCCCAAGCGTTATCATAGTTTAATGAAGAATCCCTATGGGCTCCATGACCGGCGAGATTAAGAAAGTCATAGGGATTCTTCATTAAACTATGATAGCGCTTGGAAACTATCACTCAGAATTTCTTGGTCATTGCAATATTTGCCATTTGTATTGCTCCAAAAAATTATCTTCAAAATGTTCTTTATTATTTTTAATTACATACTGTACATTTCTACATTATGACATATCTTATTTATATTATGGCTAGTTTTCAGTAAAGTGGGACACTTTTAAAATATCCACATAACTTAATTTTTTTTGTACAATGAATGTAATATCTGTTATAACAGAAACATTTTTATCTTTTACTCATTGAGCTCATATTTCACATAAAAAGCACTACATTTTATATACAATCTAATTTTAATCACAAGCACATTTTTGGCATACTGTACAGTCATGCACATGAGTCATCATGACTCATGAGAAAACATTTGGGAAAATAAAACAGTAATTTATGTTATGTAAACATTTCTAGTGCTAATTACCAAGATATGTTATCCATGGCCTAATGTCTGCTGTTTGAATTCTGTGTGCAGAAACAGGTGTTCTATTAGACACCATCCGTAACATTTGCATGAGATGAAATTGATAACTAACAAAAATGTCTAAAATATTATGTGGAGCTTTGTTCATGACTTTTGCATTCTGCTATTATTTGACACTTCCAGGCTTCCGTATTTGACCCCCTACCACGCAGAATTGATTTAGTGATCTTTGACCCTCCTCAGCTCCGGTATGCATCCCTTTACATGCATTATTGTTTATGACGAATGATACGTCGCACATTTGGACATTATACAGAGGGTCCCTATATACATGATATCTTTGGCATAAAATATCAGCAGTCTGGGAGGGAAATGTCTGATTGATTATATATATATATATATATACAGTGGTTGACAAATCACCAAAAAATCTACTCGCCACACAAAAAAATCTACTCGCCACCTAGTACCAAACGTGTGCTGCTTGAGCCAATATTTACTCGCCCGGGGGTTAAATCCACTCGCCCGGGGCGAGCAAATGTATAGGTTTGTCGAACACTGTATATATATATATATACAAAAAGCACAGAGCGCACCAAGGTTGAATAATATTATATTAAACGTGAATACAAATAACAAGTATCAACTTCCATATAATGAATCTTTTATCCAGTGAGATCTTAAGTGGTACAGTCCATGCTGCCCCGTCTGTGGGTAAAAGGGAAGCAACGCCGAGCTCGAGACAGTCTATCCCGCACGCTGAGATCGAGTAGTGTCTCCATCTTGCTCTGCACTACATGTGCTGTTGTGTGCACGTCTCCCAAGTTTACAGTCTCACTCTCAAGTCAAGTGGCAATTAGCCAAGGGGCTGATCTGCATGCAGTGTCCACAGTGCTCTTACCACAATATGTTTTGCAGACTAATCTGCTTCGTTAGGCGGTCGAAGCAGATTAGTCTGCGAAACATGTGTGAATATATATATATATAGACTGTATGTTAAAAAAAGAACAAAGAGAAGCACGTGCCTCAGTGTGAAACTGTCAAATGTTTAATGCCAAAATTTCAAATTGAAAGATAGCACATTCACAAATGGAGCTAGGACATAAGCATGTTAGAGAGGGTATGTCTATGGTTGTTACTCATCTGTAGAGAACCCGGATGATGATACCCGGAGTATACAGACGATTGATGTCATCACGCTGTGGATGCCAACGAGCCTACAATCAGCTGTACACTCAATGCATTGTGTGTACCATGTATCGTAAGACTGCAATATTCACATATGCTACATGGTAGCTGAGTACAGGCAGTCCTCGGTTATCCGACACAATGCGTTACTCAAAATGGCGTTGGATAGCGAAACGTTGTAAAGTGAAACACGTTTTCCCATAGGAACACTGTTTAAATGAAAGGTTCCATTCCTGAAGGCATTTTTAATGCTGAAATACACAAAATATTTTACGCAGACAATAAGATATGCAGCGCACACATAAATTATATAGTGCATATACTGTATTATATATATATATATATATATATATATATATATATATATATATATATATATATATAATATAACATAATATATAATATAATATAAAAATATAATATATTATATAGTATAATATAGTATAATATATATATATATTATATACACATAAACAACTTTGCAAAGTGTCGTAAGAGCGTTGGATAAGCTGTTTTGGCGTTGTAAAAATGAACATAGGTATGCATTGCATAGCGTTGGCTAAGCCATTCGTTGTAAAAACGAAACGTTGTAAAACGAGGACTGCCTGTATACTATTGCTACTCAAGCTGCATTGGACTTTAAGGACTTCTCCCTGTTGATGAAATCGGAGGACTGATTCTTGTTGCAGATGCTCTACAGATGAGTAACAACCAGAGACATACCCTCTCTAACATGCTTATATCCTAGCTCTGTTTGTGAGTGTACTACATTTCAATTTTACATTTTGGCATTAAACATTTTACAGTTTCACACTATGGTGCATGTGCTTCTCTTTGTTCTTTTTTAACAGATATATGTGGATGCAGGTTGTCCTATTAGAGGCTGCAAATCTGCCCAGGAACAAGTATATCCTTTTTTGGACATTTATCCACTATTGATAGTACTTGCATTGCCAATTTACATATGTAGACACTCCTATATTCTTATACACTCTCTATAGCTGCTGCGTTCTGTTCATTTGTTTTAATCTATTTTCTAGTATATAGACTGTTTTCTATTTTGGTATTATTAGTCTATGTATTGCTTGATAGATATATATATATATATATATATATATATATATATATATATATATATATATATAACACACAAAAGGAGAAGTTGCTCAACACATAATATATAAGGTTAACTCAAGCCCTTTAATAAAACTAACTATAAGGGTAAAATAAAATATATACCACAATTAAAGTCAGTATATAAATTAAATAGGACCTGATGGTGCTAGGGGATAGTGAAAACTATATAAGACACACAGATGAAAAGAACATAGACAATCCCCTTAGTAGCACTCTAAATTACACCTAAACTAATCTATAAGATAAAGATGGTTAAAAAGAAACAGATGCTCCGCCAATACAGAAAAAATGAACAAGATTTTATTGATTAAACAACAAGACACACTAACTTAAAAACATAAAAATACTAAAGACAGCCTATGAAAATATATATGTATCAAAAATATAAAGAGAGGACTACTAATCAAACACTTTCAGTATTACAAAGAGAAAAAAAAAAACTAAAATGTGTCTAAATAAAGTTTAAATAATGACAACAAAGTAGTTTAGTCTAACATAATAGGCAATACAAAATATATTCCCACTGACATATGCATGAAAGAATAATAAATCATTGCGTTGGAAAAAGTATATAGTCAATGACCCAGTATATAGCCAGGAAAAATTAGTATGTATACCAAAAACAGAGGGGAAAAAAAGAGATAAAGCAACCAGGGAAAAATAATATAACAATAATAATAGTTATACCCTGAACAGCATTTCCCCAAAATGAAATCAATGAGAACTGATGCAGCAAATAAAGAAAAATATGACTAATAAAGACATATTAGCAAACAGAGTCATACATATTGAAAACACCACAAAGTGCAGCACTGCAAGGACAGGTAATGCCCAAACAGTAAGAGGAGGGTAATACTCAGCTGCAGCTAGATTGTGTAGAGTTTGTGTCCATATTGATTGTACAGGATGTGTTTCCAAAGTCTGCTTATAACAGGAACAAAAAATAAAGTCCAAAATGCTGCATCAGATCCATCATAAGTCCCTCAGAATAGAAGATTACATAAAGGCTGTAGTAAAGTAAACACTCAACATGTTTCACCCGTGAGTGGGCTTCTTCCAGGAAGGCTGCAAATCTGCCCAGGAACAAGTATATTCTTTTTTGGACATTTATCAACTATTGATAGTACTTGCATTGCCAATTTACATATGTAGACACTCCTATATTCTTATACACTCTCTATAGCTGCTGCGTTCTGTTCATTTTTTTTAATCTATTGTCTAGTATATAGACTGTTTTCTATTCTGGTATTATTAGTCTATTTATTGCTTGATATAATATATATATATAAAAAAAATATATATATATATATATGAAAAAATAGAAGAAAAAAGTGCACGATCTTCGTGTGATAACGTATAAAAAATTTAATAAAACATGTGTGAAGACAATTTAAAACTCACAAGAGTACGATATAAAACAGCATTGTATAAGTTTATAAAGGAAAAAACCCGGGAGCTACCCCAGAGTTTGGTGAATAAGATAAACTTGCTTATTCTTAATAAAAAAAAATAACATTATGAGTCTTAAAAGGTTCTCATCTGTTTTACGGTCTCCGTCTATGACTCTAACCCCATGAAGGATTTATCCAGGATCCTTAGGAAATATAGAAACAAAGAAGAAAAGAGCGCAGGTGGAGATACACTGAATGACAGATTAAACAACTCTGGGATATAAGTCCCAAAGTTAGTGAATGGGCTGATAGTGGAGTGTATAATATCAGAAATACTTACACGGCCATGTGTAAGTGTTATCTCATCAAGGTTTCTTTTCTTTATCTTCTTTCTGTGTCTTCTTTAAACTGGATCTCTTTTCTTCTTCTTGAGTCTTGATGGTAAATTCTTCTGATAACCGGCTGCCTTTCTCAAGTGAAGTGTCCCTCAAAAGGAATTGATAACACAAAAAGGTATCAGGGATGATATAATTCCTGAGGGCCCACAATTAATAACAAGGTGATAACAGGGATATAAGTAAATGCAGAAAGATAATACTGCATGCACTCACACGGGCAAGTGTGAGTGAACTTCCTGAGGAGGGTATCTCTATTTTCACACCACCCCGAATATAGGGGAACGAAAACAATGGATAATCCTATGGAAAAGAAAGGATATCAAAGTTAAAGGGAATGGGGAAGAAGTAAACGATAATATAGTACTCACACGGCCACGTGTGAGCCCCCACGTGGAATGGTCTCTTTTCTTGCTGTCTCAGTACTGTAGCTGTTCTCCCAGATGAAAGAAAATGCTTGCAGATCCAAGTCCAAGTGGCAAAAGTACTTTATTTAAAACACAAATAAAACAAAAAAGCCCTTAGGTCTAACACTGAGGGCTCTAAAGATCTAAAAATGCCAGTCTGTCTTCAGAAGATGTATGTCCAGGGCGCGTGGTGCGCAGGCAAACTTAACCCGCGTCCGGGTACAGTTCTTTGCTCCTCTGCCCTGCTTCTAGACGGTGGCCTCACTGGTACAAAATAGCTCAGAGGTTAGAACAACGCGTTTCGCCCTTTCTTGGGCTTCCTCAGGTTCCGTAGATGGGAGTGCACAATGTCTCTGGTATATATACACGATTTAAGTGGCCAATCCCACACTACCCTCTGAGCATACTTCCTTAATAATGTCTGAACTCAGGTTTCTAACTAATAGAACCCAAATGTATAATACAAACGATACATATAAAATTGGCTGAATCTATAAAGATTACTTAAACTAGTGTGGAGTGATTGATAAGGTATAATTACAATGTGTGATCAAATAAATATAGCAAAACACACAAAATCCACGGGGAGCATGGGGAGGAAACAAAAATAAATTTAAGTGCAGCAAAAAAAGGCAACGTGGAAAAAAGCCTTCAAATGACTTGGCTCTAATGAATTAACTACTTACAAGATGTAAGAGTCAAATAGGCAGGGTTGACTCAAACAGTCACAGGTAAGTGGATGATGCAGTTGTCATCAGAGTGGATCGGGTCCCCAGGATCACGTACCCCAATGTTGAGAGAAAAACTGGCATAGCACAGATCACTCGAGATAAAATAGCTTTATAACAATAAAATATTATACTCACATTCTAACAATAAAATACGGGCATATCACACTGCATTAGTGTAGGAAGATTTTAGCCTGCTGGCTCACCGTCCTGCAACGTTCCCCCACTCCTCTGCCTCAGCCCCCGGTCAGCTGTTACACTGCTCCGACTGGCGTCTGACGTCACTTCTGGGTTCGTCGCGCGGTGAGTGCTGGATCTTCCTGCAACTTCTCTGCTGTATGCTCCGGTCTGAATGAAAACTCCCACTCTACGCGTTTCAAAAGCAACTGCTTTCTTCCTCAGGAGTGTGGAGCCTTGTGACACATTGCATGCTTTTATATCTTGGTGATCTGATTAATCAACAGGTGTAAACCATTCCTTAAAGTGCTACTGGTGTGGCTAGTACAGATACAATTGCTCATATACAAACATGGGGTTAAAATCTTGATAAACACATCTTTTGTAAGGGGATACTTGGTAAACGGGATAGGGAATGAATCTTGTTATGAGAATATAAATTTAAATATAAAATATAAGTGGTGGTACATGCTATAAATTCAAACATATTTAACTCACTGATATCACTGGGTATATATACACGATCTGCAATATGCATGATCTACAATGGCAGACAATTTATACAAATTAATTATAAAATTATGACAAACTTGCAAATGCATTTTAACAAATTAATTATAAAATCCTAAAAACCTACAATTGGATGATGATGAAATATAAATGATCATGGAGGTAATATAACACTTACTACCATACAAAGACACTTACTACCATACAAAGAAACCTAAAGTGCACAGATAATAATGGCTATTGGATAGATACTGAGGAAATTGGATGAAAAAACTCCTAAAATGGGGGAGACAAAATCCACATTAGAAACAGATACAATTATTTCAAAAATGGAAGAATATCTAACTCCATATTTAATCCCCTTGGGGTGAGACTTCCTAAACGATGGATCCAAAAGGATTCTCTCCTCAAAAGTTCATTCTCTCTATCTCCCCCTCTCCAGTGTTGTTTCACTTGTTCTATAACTGTGTAAGTCAAACCTGTGGCATCTCCTTGATGTACTGTGGCGAAATGATCAGAAACACTGTGTGTTTTTATTTGTCGTTTAATGCTGCTAAGGTGTTCTAGGATCCTAGTTCTAATGGGTCTTGCAGTCTTGCCCACGTATTGCAATTTACATGGGCACTCTAATACATATACGACGTGATCTGATCTACAGGTAAGACTTGTTTTTATGTTAAAGCGTTCATTAGTGACATTGGAGCAGAAGTTTGCGGTGTTCGTAGATTTAAACTGGCACG
The DNA here is from genome assembly GCF_040206685.1 of Ascaphus truei. Lineage (NCBI taxonomy): Eukaryota > Metazoa > Chordata > Amphibia > Anura > Ascaphidae > Ascaphus > Ascaphus truei. The sequence goes on along the minus strand of NC_134483.1, from coordinate 155,578,244 downwards.
CCCTGCAGGTTTTGCACCCATAGAACCCCGTGTTTTGGCTCAACCAATTATTCTTACTTGGGTTTCTCTCTCTTAATGCACTGGGCGCCAACTTGGTCTTCAAATTGTCAGCTTTTCTAAACAATACATTTGGTCTCTCTGGAATCACACTTCCCAATATAGAATCATTTTTCAGAATATCCCAGTGTTTGTTTAGAATCTTTTGAATGTTTTTAGATTCCTTATTATAACCCGTGATGAATGCAAACTCTAAATGTTCTTTTTTCTTTTTGCTTTTAGGTCTCAAAAGCTCGCTCCTAATTCGGCTGTCAGCTTCTACAATTGCTCTATCCAATAACTTCCCATCGTACTCTTTATCCAAAAATCTTTGTTTAATAAAATCAGCCTGTTTTACAAATTGTTCTTGGTCTGTGCAATTTCTTTTAAGTCTGTTGAACTGTCCCAGTGGCACATTGTCCATCCAACGTGGCAAATGTCCACTGGTTCTTAAAATATAATTATTTTTGTCAATTGACTTAAAAAAGGTTTTGGTCTTGATGTTATTGTCCTCTATATATATCTCCAAATCTAGAAAGTGAATCATATTTGAACTAAAGGTACTGGTAAAATTCAAATTTTTTGTGTTTGTGTTAATATAATCAAAGAAAGAGTTTAGCTTTTCTTCTCCTCCCTTCCAAATTAAAAACACATCATCAATGAAACGGCGCCAGAGCACCAGGCCCGACCCCGGTACCTCTCCCATGGGCCAGATGGTCTCCTCCTCCCAAACCGCCATGAAGAGGTTAGCGTAACTGGGGGCAAACCTGGTGCCCATCGCCGTTCCACAATTCTGCAAATAAAAATCACCACCATACCAAAAGTAGTTGTGGGTTAATATGAATAATATACTATCTACAATGAAGTCTGCCTGATCCTTTGGTAATTCTGAATCCTGTTCCAATATATATTTGATGGCTGCGCAACCTTGTTCATGATTTATTGACGTGTACAATGATGATACGTCGCAGCTAGCCATAATGAAATGGTCTTCCCATTTTAGTTCAGTGAGTGTGTTTAAAATATCCATAGTGTCTCTCAGATAAGATTTTTGCTTTGATACATATTTTTGTAAAAATCTGTCGATGTACATGGACAAATTTGCTGTGAGGGAGCCAATCCCCGAGACAATAGGTCTGCCTGGGGGATTGGCTACACTCTTGTGTATCTTTGGAAGATGATAGAAAACTGGCATTCTCGCCTTATCTACATATAGGAAATCATATTCTTTATCATTGAGAATGCCAGTTTCCCTTCCCCTATCCAAGAGACATTTCAAATCAGTTGTGTATTCATTAATTGGATCACTTTTTAGTTTGGTATAGGTAGTTTTGTCCTCTAGGAGGCGTAGGGACTCCTTGTTATAATTTGCCTTGTCCATCAATACAACGCCTCCTCCCTTGTCCGCCTGTTTAATGACCAAGTCCTCGTTCTCCACCAGTTCCCTTAAAGCTTTTTTTTCTTCTTTTGTAAGATTATCCTTGATGTTCGTTTTATTCTTCATAAGATCATCGAAATCACTCGTGATCATTTTGAAGAAAACATCTACATTATTTCCTTTTGCGAACTGTGGATAGAATGTGGATTTTGGCCTTAAATCAGTATGGACAAAATTTCTCTCCTCTTGTACCACCACAGGAATCGTTGTATCGTTACTTGGTTCAAGATTCCTTCCCAGGAAATATCTTTTCAGGGTTAGTTTGCGCAGATATTTATTTGCATCAATGTAGAGGTCAAAGCTGTTGTGGCCTCTCACTGGTGCAAAAGAAAGACCCTTTGAAATGACCTCCCTCTGAGGTTCTGTGAGGACTACAGAGCTTAAATTAAAGATGTTATCATTTATTTTGCGCTTTTTTTGCGCTCTCTTTCTTTTTCGTCCTCTCCTCCCTCTAAAGGTCTTCCTCTTTTTAGATTTTTGGACTCCTTTTCCATCAGTGGGAGGTAACGATTTTTGTTCTCCCACAGAGTGGATGGGCCCTCTGCGCCTAAAAAAACCTCTGTTTTTTCCTGTTGTTTATCTCTCTGAACCTCTCTTTTCTCCCTTTCTTCCTCCCTTCTCCCTTTCTGTGATTTCTCCTTCTTTTTTTGATATCTCTCTTCTTCTCTTTTATCTTTCTTCTGTTGGTTAATCGGAGTGAAATTTGCTGTACCCCCTACTTTAAATTCATTTGATTCTAATCTCTCCCTATGTGTGGAGTGATCCTTTTCTACATTCGTTTCTCTATATTTGTAGTTATCCTTTTTGTATCTATCCTGATTTCTCTTAAAATTTCTCCCCTTATTCCAGTTTCTCTGCTCTCCTTTTAAATAATCTTCTTCATCTCGTTTGAATTTTTTAAGTTTATTGGTTTCAGTTTCCTTTGAAATAGAGTCTATTTTAATTTGCAGTAATCTGTCTTTATCTTTAAATTCACTGGTGTGTTCTACTATAATTAGTTTCTCTTGGATTTCTTTTATATCCTCATCCAGTTGTTTCAGATGGGATTTTTGCTGTTCAATAATCAAGTTTATTAAATCCTCTGAACACTTATCCAAAATGTTATTCCAGTGTAACAGAAAATCTGCATCCTCTAGATCAAAGGAAGGTTTTTTACCAATCCTTAATCCCCTAGGGACTCTACCACAATTTTTATATTCCTCTAAAAAAACTACATCCAACCACTTCTTTGTATCTTTGATCATAAATCGTTCTAATTTCTGAAACTCCTCTGTGGTGGTACAAGAGGAGAGAAATTTTGTCCATACTGATTTAAGGCCAAAATCCACATTCTATCCACAGTTCGCAAAAGGAAATAATGTAGATGTTTTCTTCAAAATGATCACGAGTGATTTCGATGATCTTATGAAGAATAAAACGAACATCAAGGATAATCTTACAAAAGAAGAAAAAAAAGCTTTAAGGGAACTGGTGGAGAACGAGGACTTGGTCATTAAACAGGCGGACAAGGGAGGAGGCGTTGTATTGATGGACAAGGCAAATTATAACAAGGAGTCCCTACGCCTCCTAGAGGACAAAACTACCTATACCAAACTAAAAAGTGATCCAATTAATGAATACACAACTGATTTGAAATGTCTCTTGGATAGGGGAAGGGAAACTGGCATTCTCAATGATAAAGAATATGATTTCCTATATGTAGATAAGGCGAGAATGCCAGTTTTCTATCATCTTCCAAAGATACACAAGAGTGTAGCCAATCCCCCAGGCAGACCTATTGTCTCGGGGATTGGCTCCCTCACAGCAAATTTGTCCATGTACATCGACAGATTTTTACAAAAATATGTATCAAAGCAAAAATCTTATCTGAGAGACACTATGGATATTTTAAACACACTCACTGAACTAAAATGGGAAGACCATTTCATTATGGCTAGCTGCGACGTATCATCATTGTACACGTCAATAAATCATGAACAAGGTTGCGCAGCCATCAAATATATATTGGAACAGGATTCAGAATTACCAAAGGATCAGGCAGACTTCATTGTAGATAGTATATTATTCATATTAACCCACAACTACTTTTGGTATGGTGGTGATTTTTATTTGCAGAATTGTGGAACGGCGATGGGCACCAGGTTTGCCCCCAGTTACGCTAACCTCTTCATGGCGGTTTGGGAGGAGGAGACCATCTGGCCCATGGGAGAGGTACCGGGGTCGGGCCTGGTGCTCTGGCGCCGTTTCATTGATGATGTGTTTTTAATTTGGAAGGGAGGAGAAGAAAAGCTAAACTCTTTCTTTGATTATATTAACACAAACACAAAAAATTTGAATTTTACCAGTACCTTTAGTTCAAATATGATTCACTTTCTAGATTTGGAGATATATATAGAGGACAATAACATCAAGACCAAAACCTTTTTTAAGTCAATTGACAAAAATAATTATATTTTAAGAACCAGTGGACATTTGCCACGTTGGATGGACAATGTGCCACTGGGACAGTTCAACAGACTTAAAAGAAATTGCACAGACCAAGAACAATTTGTAAAACAGGCTGATTTTATTAAACAAAGATTTTTGGATAAAGAGTACGATGGGAAGTTATTGGATAGAGCAATTGTAGAAGCTGACAGCCGAATTAGGAGCGAGCTTTTGAGACCTAAAAGCAAAAAGAAAAAAGAACATTTAGAGTTTGCATTCATCACGGGTTATAATAAGGAATCTAAAAACATTCAAAAGATTCTAAACAAACACTGGGATATTCTGAAAAATGATTCTATATTGGGAAGTGTGATTCCAGAGAGACCAAATGTATTGTTTAGAAAAGCTGACAATTTGAAGACCAAGTTGGCGCCCAGTGCATTAAGAGAGAGAAACCCAAGTAAGAATAATTGGTTGAGCCAAAACACGGGGTTCTATGGGTGCAAAACCTGCAGGGCGTGCCAGTTTAAATCTACGAACACCGCAAACTTCTGCTCCAATGTCACTAATGAACGCTTTAACATAAAAACAAGTCTTACCTGTAGATCAGATCACGTCGTATATGTATTAGAGTGCCCATGTAAATTGCAATACGTGGGCAAGACTGCAAGACCCATTAGAACTAGGATCCTAGAACACCTTAGCAGCATTAAACGACAAATAAAAACACACAGTGTTTCTGATCATTTCGCCACAGTACATCAAGGAGATGCCACAGGTTTGACTTACACAGTTATAGAACAAGTGAAACAACACTGGAGAGGGGGAGATAGAGAGAATGAACTTTTGAGGAGAGAATCCTTTTGGATCCATCGTTTAGGAAGTCTCACCCCAAGGGGATTAAATATGGAGTTAGATATTCTTCCATTTTTGAAATAATTGTATCTGTTTCTAATGTGGATTTTGTCTCCCCCATTTTAGGAGTTTTTTCATCCAATTTCCTCAGTATCTATCCAATAGCCATTATTATCTGTGCACTTTAGGTTTCTTTGTATGGTAGTAAGTGTCTTTGTATGGTAGTAAGTGTTATATTACCTCCATGATCATTTATATTTCATCATCATCCAATTGTAGGTTTTTAGGATTTTATAATTAATTTGTTAAAATGCATTTGCAAGTTTGTCATAATTTTATAATTAATTTGTATAAATTGTCTGCCATTGTAGATCATGCATATTGCAGATCGTGTATATATACCCAGTGATATCAGTGAGTTAAATATGTTTGAATTTATAGCATGTACCACCACTTATATTTTATATTTAAATTTATATTCTCATAACAAGATTCATTCCCTATCCCGTTTACCAAGTATCCCCTTACAAAAGATGTGTTTATCAAGATTTTAACCCCATGTTTGTATATGAGCAATTGTATCTGTACTAGCCACACCAGTAGCACTTTAAGGAATGGTTTACACCTGTTGATTAATCAGATCACCAAGATATAAAAGCATGCAATGTGTCACAAGGCTCCACACTCCTGAGGAAGAAAGCAGTTGCTTTTGAAACGCGTAGAGTGGGAGTTTTCATTCAGACCGGAGCATACAGCAGAGAAGTTGCAGGAAGATCCAGCACTCACCGCGCGACGAACCCAGAAGTGACGTCAGACGCCAGTCGGAGCAGTGTAACAGCTGACCGGGGGCTGAGGCAGAGGAGTGGGGGAACGTTGCAGGACGGTGAGCCAGCAGGCTAAAATCTTCCTACACTAATGCAGTGTGATATGCCCGTATTTTATTGTTAGAATGTGAGTATAATATTTTATTGTTATAAAGCTATTTTATCTCGAGTGATCTGTGCTATGCCAGTTTTTCTCTCAACATTGGGGTACGTGATCCTGGGGACCCGATCCACTCTGATGACAACTGCATCATCCACTTACCTGTGACTGTTTGAGTCAACCCTGCCTATTTGACTCTTACATCTTGTAAGTAGTTAATTCATTAGAGCCAAGTCATTTGAAGGCTTTTTTCCACGTTGCCTTTTTTTGCTGCACTTAAATTTATTTTTGTTTCCTCCCCATGCTCCCCGTGGATTTTGTGTGTTTTGCTGTTACTGTGGGGGAAGAGTGAAGACTACCCCTTCCTGTGGGTTCCAGAGCAGGGGGTGAAGCTGTATTGATTTAAATTTTATCACATTATCACCTATTTAAGATTTTGATTAGTCACTTATTATTAGTGTTCACTTTTTATTTGTTTGCGCCTTATTTCACTTTACCACTATACTATCAAATAAATATATACATCACGTGAAAAAACACATCAATGATAATTGGATTTTTAAAAGTAATGAATTACAAAGGAAGCTTTACTAACCAATGGTGTGACTAAATGTGAAATATTTAATCCAAGTGATACACAACAAGGACTAAAAATGCCCATATGTCGTCTCATTTTGCAGCCAGACGCCGCGGAGGAAGGACCTCCGGAGAAGAAAAAAGACAAGGGCGTGGCCGATGATGGAAAGAAGACCACGCCCTGCCCCGCCCGGAAGGAGATAGAAGAAAGAAGAATACAGATGAAGATGTATTACAAGTAGAAGACCCGTGGATTGATTTGGATTTTTAGTTTAATGTTTATTATTTTGAATGGTTTATTATTTTATGGGTTCCTGATCGTGGATTGGTTCGTGAGTAAGCTGCGCAACGGGAGTCGGTGGGGGCAAGTAATGGTAAGTGAACTACAGTAAAGAAATGTATTTTATTTAACTTGTTAATTTTTTCAAAAGGTTTTTTAACATGTGTATTTTTTTTTTTTTTGTGGTATATCATTTCCTGCCACTGTATGTATGTATGTATGTACAATATATATGTCTAGAGAGATATACTGTACAGTATACATTCAGGGTAAGAAATGATGATGTTTTAAAAGCTGGATTAGATGTGTTTTTAATTATTTTGTGAGTTTAAAGTATTTTAAAATTAGATAGATGTATTCCTTGGTATTGTATTGTGTGTTTGAGGAAGGTCAGGGATAGATAGCCTTGGTTGTAAAGGTTGTATTTTTGTCGATACTTATATTTTTTCAAAGGCTTAATTGTTCTGCTCTAGGCGTGAATCTGTTAATGGTTTCATTGTTCGTGATTGAGTGTGAAATGTTTAGGGATGTAAATAATGATTGCTAATTCATTTTTGTTTACGTTGATTAATTTGCAGAATGTATACAGTATGGTGCATAGATTTTATGCATTTTGGAATGTGACTTTTTTCATTGGTTTGTGATCATATACAGTACAGTAGATTGTGAGATCAGTTAGGATTTTTAAAGGAAATTGATTTTAATGTAGTGTCTGTATGGAGAAGTGTTTGGTTGTAGGGCAGTATGCTTTTGATAACCCTTCTACATTTATTTGTACTGTATATTGGTTTATCATGGGTGTGTACTGCATATAACGTGTGTGTATATATATATATATATATATATATATATATATATATATATATATATACAGTATATATATATATATATATATATATATATACACAGTATATATATATATATATATATATATATATATATATATATATATATATATATATATATATACTGTATATATATCTCTCTCTCTCTCTTTCTCTCTGTCTCTCTGTATATATATATACAGTATATATATATAGTTGCATGATGAAGCCACAGTACAAATTCATGGGTGAAGGGTGGGTATCGTGCCTGTGTGGCTTAACCCCTTAATTACCTTTGCGGTTATTATCCGATAAGGTGTTTAAGGGGTTAATTGATATCTGAATGTACTTGCAATGTATTGCCTTGGTTTTGGCTATGTATTGTGTGGGCAAGAGAAGGAAGGCGCTGGCATCGGACACTTCGTATTGATGAGGTCAGTAGAACTTTATTTATTTGTATATGCTAGTTAATGTTTTTAATAATGGGCAATTAATCTATTATCCATATCTGGATAATAGTTATTTTGCACATTATTGTACTGTAGGTGTTGGGGGGGAGGGTGTATGTATTGAATGTATAGGCCAGGTTTATTTTTTTTACATTCAGGGTTACTTCCGTGGTTTTGCGTGGGACCTCTGGAGACCACCCGCGGGAATCCCCGGGTATCCTAAAGGGTATCAGGCTGGTGGTTCCACGGGTGACACATGCGGGGATGATGATGTGTGGTCCCACTTCTGTGGGGGCACCGCGGACCCGTAGTCTGCGGGCATGACGATGTGTGGTCCCACTTCTGTGGGGGCACCTCCGACCCGTAGGTGCGGGGATGATGATGTGTGGTCCCACTTCTGTGGGGGCACCGCGGACCCGTAGTGAGCACCCGTGAGTTCCCCAGACCCACATGGGAACCACCCGAGGCCCCGCAGACACCTGTGGGTTTGACCCGGGGCTCCCAGACATCCTTGGGCCTACCGTGGGGACCCAATTGTATGTACATAGGCTTTCGTCATGGTTCCCACGGTCCTGATTGGACCGTGAAAACCATGTGTTTTGGCCGATAAAAAAAAAAATGATGACGTCACTTAAAGGGAATGAAAGCACAGCCAATCAGAATGGCTTTGCTTCAATTGCCTTTAAGATGACGTCATGAAAAGGCACATGGCCGTGCACACATGGTACTAGAGCCAATCAGAGCGTGGGAACTTTATCCCTACTCTGATTGGCTCTGGTATACCATGTGTCAGGGGCTTGGGGGATAAAGGATGTGACGTCAATAAGGATAAAGTTCCCACGCTCTGATTGGCTACCGTACCACGTGACAGGTTTTCATTGACGTCACATCCTTTCTCCCCCAATAATAATTTCTGGCTCAGGGAACCCCCTGCTCACTGTACAATATTATTAAAATACACAAATGATGCTTCTTTACCATAGCGCATAGACGCTAAGGTAAAGAACGAGTGTTTATTTATACTGTATATTGTATGTGTTTTATTGATACTGTACATGTGCAGAGGGTCTCCAGAGCAGAAGCGCACAGGTTTCAGGTCTGGGGACCCCGTGTCCCCCGAGATACAGGCCCCTTTAGGGGGTGCCGGTATCCCTCTGCTCTGCTTGGTTTACAGGCCGCGGTCACGTGATCGGGACCTTTAAACGCAGAGGGATCCCCAGACCTAAAACCAACGCGATTCAGCACCAGAGACCCCCTGCACATCTACACTATCAATAAAAATGTATTTCAAATGTATTTATTGTCATTTATTTATTTATTTATTTATACAGTATTTATTTATTTATTTTTTGGCGGCTGCTGTGCTGTGTGTGTATTTTTTTATTGTGGGTAGCGGGAGGGTGGGTGAATGGGGTATTAGCCCCAACGATGGTTGGGGAGGGCTTGCGGGGGGGGGGGGGTGTAGCGGGAGGGCTTAACCCCTTCATGACCGTAGCGGTATTAACTGCTACGGTCGTGAAGGGGTTAAGTGCACCCGCAACCCCCCCCCCCTCCCGCATGTCCTAAACTCACACCAAGGGCCAAATACCCCCCTCACCCATCCCCACTACACACAATAAAGCGGGCACGGTGGGTTAACCCCTTCATTGCCTTAGCGGCTATCCGCTATGGTAATGACGCAGCATTTTCAGTATTTTTAATAATATTGATCAGGAGCAGGGGGGGTCCCTGAGCATTAATTTCTGGCTCAGGGAACCCCCTGCTCACTGTACAATATTATTAAAATACACAAATGATGCTTCTTTACCATAGCGCATAGACGCTAAGGTAAAGAACGAGTGTTTATTTATACTGTATATTGTATGTGTTTTATTGATACTGTACATGTGCAGAGGGTCTCCAGAGCAGAAGCGCACAGGTTTCAGGTCTGGGGACCCCGTGCCCCCCGAGATACAGGCCCCTTTAGGGGGTGCCGGTATCCCTCTGCTCTGCTTGGTTTACAGGCCGCGGTCACGTGATCGGGACCTTTAAACGCAGAGGGATACCGGCATCCCCTAAAGGGGCCTGTATCTCGGGGGGCACGGGGTCCCCAGACCTAAAACCAACGCGATTCAGCTCCAGAGACCCCCTGCACATCTACACTATCAATAAAAATGTATTTCAAATGTATTTATTGTCATTTATTTATTTATTTATACAGTATTTATTTATTTATTTTTTGGCGGCTGCTGTGCTGTGTGTGTATTTTTTTATTGTGGGTAGCGGGAGGGTGGGTGAATGGGGTATTAGCCCCAACGATGGTTGGGGAGGGCTTGCAGGGGGGGGGGTGTAGCGGGAGGGCTTAACCCCTTCATGACCGTAGCGGTATTAACTGCTACGGTCGTGAAGGGGTTAAGTGCACCCGCAACCCCCCCCCCTCCCGCAAGTCCTAAACTCACACCAAGGGCCAAATACCCCCCTCACCCATCCCCACTACACACAATAAAGCGGGCTCGGTGGGTTAACCCCTTCATTGCCTTAGCGGCTATCCGCTATGGTAATGACGCAGCATTTTCCGTATTTTTAATAATATTGATCACTGTACAATATTATTAAATCTCTCTCTCTGCTGCAAACACATCTCGCCCCCAGTATGTGCAGTAATTTACTGAACATGTACTGTAGAATAAATGCATAGTTTTATTTATTCGGGTTTATTACACAGTATACTGTTCGGCTGGAAAACATCAGCATACTGTACAGCACAATATTACTGTATCCATCGAAATCCCCCCATTAGCCGTTTTCTTTTCTAAGGAAAAACAAAATGAAAAGTTTTAATGTACAGTAATGGTCAGCCCCCTAAAGAAGTACCCAGCCTGCCCCACCAAAATAATACGGCAACAATACAGTACTCACCATACTGTATTACTGAATTTCCCATTCAGCTTGCGCCGGCGGGCCACTGCCACTGCCACTGCCAGTCCAGCTTTCATCATCACCCACGTCGATAGTTTGCAGAGGGACTAGCCCACCTGTAGTCAGCGGGAAATCGCTTAGGTACATGCAAGCTTCATCAAAACTGGCTGCGAATTCCATCTCAGGGTTGTCACCGACGACGGGACCATTATGATAAGCTGATGCTGGTGCTGGTTCTGGTTCTGGCGCATTGCTTGGCAGGGACTGTCGCTTCTTATTTGGTTTTAACACGACCCTTCGCCTTTTGCCGCCTCCATTATCATAGATACGGGAAAAACCCTGTGACACACACCAATACCCTCCAACAAATTGGGGCTCAATACGGTGAAAACAGGGGTCACTACATAACCTTTTCCTTATTGCCCGCTTCCACAAATGAGGAGTTGGCGAAAATCTGTAAAAGTCATAGTTTTCGATAAAATACTGATAAATTTGAACAACTGTTGCCATCTTATCCTCTGTTGCATTAATAGCGGCCCATATCAAATAAGCATAACTTCTGTCAGGTTTTTGGAACACGGGCTGCATTTGAACACTCATGTCTCTGTAGAATAGTGTAAGCGAAAATGGTCTTTGTCTTTATTTAATACAGTACTGTATGTAAAGCCTAAATTGATACATTTTTTGCAACGTCTTCCTTCAGTCTCAAGGACAAGTTACAATAGCATACTGTACTGGGATAAAGTATCTTTTTTTAAACGAAAAAACTTGCAAAGCCCACACATTACTTAAGTCATGAGTTTATGCCATCTGGTGGACAAGCGAAACATTGCAGCCTAGTAAATTCTTCTCATTATCATTTAACAGATCAGGCCCCCGTCAGCCAGGCATGAACCGTGGCTGGGAAGGCAAACGCAACGCAGCATGCAAGAGGTGAGCAGCGGCGGATTCCAGGTATCTGCCAGGTACAAACCGGGCATTTGCTCGAATAAAGTGTGTCGGTGCAGTATACAGCGTTCTTCTGGCATTCTTCTGCAAGTCCTGTGTCTCCCCCTCCAACTCCCGTTAAAATGGCTGTGCGGCGTCAAATGTGCAGTGTTGTCATGGCAATGGGATGCTACGTGACATCACGAATTCACATGGTGTCAAGTTGCCATGGCAATTTCAAGTGGGCATTCCAAGACTTCCAAAAATAAATTCATAGTATTGCACAGCTATCAAAAAATGTACTAGTACATAGAGAGAAGAAATTCCATTGTGGTACACTCCACCAAAGAAAGTAATAAAATATTAGAAGATAATAAAACGTAAGATTTTAATAGGCATAGCTATAATAAATTCCGCAAAAGGAAATATATATGTAGCAAACACCATGTTGTGTATACAAATATACTGGTAGTTGGAAAGGCTTAATTTAAAGAACCAATGCTCAGCCTTTTCCCAGAACTTTAGTTATAGATAGTGAGTCTGGCTGTACAGTAGGTCTCTTTGATACAGAATCAGTAGAAAAGTGAATGATCATATCAGAGTGTAGACACAGTTGTATCATCTGTTAGAATAGCAATAGTGTGTATACTAGTGTAGCCATGCCATCTGTGGCTACTAGTTTGCTTCCCTCATGGCAGTAAGCCCTGGTACAAGCAGGCTTTACCAGTTGTTGATATGGGATTTTCCCCCTCCGAGGAGCTGCATTTGAGTGACAGCAGGAGGTGGTGACATCAGGCCTGGGCATGACCAATCGGACAGACCTGGTGCCCTCCTCCTGGCAGTACCGCCTCAAATTCGGAAGTGCCTTTCCCCACTTGAGGAAGGCAGGCCATACAGTGGAGAGGCTGATTATTGGGCTTTCTCCAGTCCTCTTCCCTCTAGGGGAGAGTGTGGACCATACCTCTGCCTCTGCTAGAGAGGCAGGGAAGCTAGGAAGGCTGCTGGTGCCCTTGGCCTGTAGTGACAGTCTAGAGACCATCCTTCATTGGTAGCTGAGAGTTACTGCATCGGGTAGAAACCTGCTTGTTACTGTGCTGTACAGAAAAGATAATAAACCATTCCTGTTATACCTCCTGCCTGGTGCGTGACCTTACTGGGGGAGAGATAATAGTTCTACTGTGGGAGATCACCTTCATTACCTGGAGCTTACGGCATATGTGGGCGCTGCACTACTAAAGAGATATGTAGGGTATGAACCCAAGAAGCCTAGTCTTGTGTCACCACTACCACCGGCAGACGACTCAGCCCTCCTGTTACCAGCAGGTACAGTATCATGCACCACATGATCCGTAATGGCCACATCTCCCACCGGGAGGAAACACTGTTACACTTATTTATAGAACAATTTAGTTGGTGGAGAAATAGATAATCCTTCATTAAGTGAAGTAAACAGATTATCTATTTGTTCAGGTATATATTGTTTAGTGCAGGGCTTTGTGTCAGATTACACCGATGATGCTAGCCGATTAAGCTGCTGGTTGAAAGTGGTGCAGGGTGAAATGTATATGATATACTGTATCCCCTCACATGGAGTACAATGTCCTGCCTACTTAGAGTACACAGCTGTGGGATAGTATAGTTATGTAGGCTGGTAGTTGTGTGTGCAGCAAGAATTAGTGAGTATGATGTATCTCCTCCACCAATGTAAGTGCACTATCCTGCCTATTAGGAGCCGCTACCACAGGATAATATACTGCAGATATTCTTGCTTGTTAAACCCCCTGAGAGCAGGAGAGCCCCGATAGACCTATTGCTAAATCTATGCCCAGAACAGTACTCTTATTACCATTCGTTCTATAAGTATTATAATACGTGATAACGTTCAATAGGTGAATGTGAAGGTGAAAAGGGGACAGCCCCTTCAAATGCTAAAATGAGAAATGTTATAAACTCTATCTAGTATCCCCTTTTTCCATTTGAGTACCTGTCCCCTTCTTGCCTTTGCATATATAATATGAAATACAACAAATATTCAGAGGCTTTTATATCGTTTTCCTCCTATGGTACTATTATTTTCTAATTTGTATAAAAGAAAGCCAAATGTGAAACTGTAACTCCAATTTTATCTGGGCATGCTCTATTAACTACTTTAAAATGTGTTGTATTGTTTACAATATACAGTATTGTCTACAGTACATAATAAACGTGGAATAATTACATACATATATTGTAATTAGAGGGATTGTTTTTTATGATTACACCTCTTTTTTAGAACTTGGATTTGGATTTTGAAGTGGTTGCTATTTGGGTCCTCTACTATTACACAACTTCTGTGCCATTAACCCCCTAACCCCCTAACCCCCCAACCCCCCCCCCCCTCCCACTCAGATCCTTTATACATTAACATTCATATGTAGTGTTCCTTTTACATTTGTGAAAAATAGCAAGAAAGCAAAAGTGAAAGACATACATACTCAAGAAATGATAGCACTGAATGTGAGTGGCATCCTATCAATGTCATGATGAAATTGTTCTTTATTTTACTTTGGACTCAAACGCTTGAAAAGAATAGTTTACCCTTGCGTTCACGTCAAACATGACAAGAAGTCTTTCTGAAAATCTAGACATACATTTCATGTGAACCATATAGTGACAGATCTTGAGACATTTTATCAAGCCCTAAATCCCTGCTATTCCTCTGTTTAGGTCTGAAAAGGTGATAATACAATTTTTCAGGAATGATGACTTGACCTACGTTTCAAACCTTATTTCTTGCAAGGGAAATTGCATTTGGATCAAATCAAGTAAACATCCATTTAAATAAAAACCATGTGCAATTCTATAATTCTCTTCCCCAATTTGAAACTACACAATAGATCTGTGTAGCAAATAACCTTGAAATAGTGGCCTTGCAGAACCGGTTTTAAAAGTAAATATGCTGTGGATAACCGGACAGGACAGATGAATTGAACATGTAGAAGAGTTACAATGAATGTATTTGACTCAGCGAATTACGGTGGTTATGTATCAATGTCCTCTGAACTCCAGCTAGATGCACATTAAGCTTTTTTCATCCTTTCTGCTCTATAGCAGCGAGAAAGGTAAGAAACATGTTTAAAGCCTATTACATTTGATACGGATCTGTCTGCACTAAGATTTGTGCAAATTTAGATGTGGCAGAAATTTTTGCTGCAGACAAAAAGGGACACAAAATGTAATACACCCAATTATAATATATGAACTTTGTAACTCTTCCCTAACCTCTCTCTCTCACTCTCGCTCAAATAGGATAGCCACATGGAGGGTAAAACAAGGGCAAGATATCTTGTTACATTTACACTGAGGTCCACCTTCAAAATACATATGTTGTACATTATTACAATATCATTGCATTTGTTTACTCTTTTAATGACATATACAGTAACTGTAAGGTACAGTAGTAAAGAAGACACCGTATACATTGTTAGGGAAAATCATACTTGATAAATAGGTACCCATGCAATATGCTGTGAAACAAGTTTCCATTTAAATGATTGGGCTGAGGCCTTCCCATGCAAGCGGAAAATGCCTCACGGAATTCTGATGAATTGGGTCCCTAGCTCCCGAAGTAGGATTTACATTGCACAAATTAAAATAAAATTTCAGTTGCATTGATGACTGACTACAATTTTAGTATGATTGCAATATAATTGTATTGCTTGGTTTAATCTATTTGCCGCCCATAACACTGAGATCCATTAGATAAGAAGACAACCTATTATATAAATTGCATTTCTGTTCATTGTGGTACTGGGAATATATGATCAAATACTTGTATTGTTTAAATATAGTTCTCCAATCTCTGCAATAAAATACACTAAAGAAGGTTCATTATAACATTCTGCAACGACTGGTACAAAGCTCAGCAAGATTTTCCAGCAGTAAAGAGATTTATAATTAATAGATACCTATACACCACAAATAAAAGCAAAGAGATAACTGCTTGCTTTGTGCTTTCTTTGGGAACACAGAGCATATTACATCATCTCTTTTCTCATCTTTTGTGCTACATAATCTAGATGTTTTTTGCTATAGAGAGAGTGGCCCATACAACAGTGAAGCATCCCCACAGTTTGTGGATAAAAAAAATGACTTGTTAAAATATATGTTTAAAGAAATGATATTCTACTACACCCATACCAAGAGAGCGTGTATTCAGGTATGTGTAAGGTTAAAGTTAAAAGGCTGTAAAAAAAGAATTACATTCTATATAGACTTCTAATACAATG